>NW_028148713.1:0-92022 GCF_965112155.1 Podarcis liolepis | reverse complement strand
CCCCACCTTCCTTCCCCTCCCCCTCCCCGCCCCTCTCCCCCCAACTCCTGGGGCGACGCCTGCCTGCCATTTCTGCGCCTCCTTTGCCTCCTGCCCTGACTTGGGGGTCTCCCCCCACCGAGCAGGGACCCCCATGCCCCTCCCTGCCCCCTGGGACCCCCTTCTCCCCACGGCACCCTTGATGACCTCCCTCCCCCCCCGGGCGCCCCACCTTCCTTCCCCGGCTTCTTTCGGCCCCTCTCCCCCTCCCCGCCCCTCTCCCCCCAACTCCTGGGGCGACGCCTGCCTGCCAGCCACTCCCTCCCTCCCTTCCTTCCTTCGCTGCTGCGTCTCCTTGGCCTTCTGCCCTGACTCTCCGCTCTCTGACTTGGGGGTCTCCCCCCCTGCCCCCCGGGACCCCCTTCTCCCCACGGCGCCCCCCGGGGGAAGAGAGAGGAGACTCACCCGGGAAGCTTGGGCCCAGGCGAGAGAAGAAAGCAGCAGCCTCCTCTCGGCTGGCAGGAAGGGAAGTGGGCAGGGAGGGAGGACCTGCGCCCCCCTCACTTCCTGTCCTCTCTAGGAATCCAGCTCCGCTCCTCTTAACCCTTGCCAAGCCGAGGGCACCGAGCCCGCCTCTCCCTCCCTCTCCCTGACTGCAGTTTCTCCTGCTTCTGCGCCTGCGCTCCAGGGGCTGCCCCCTTCCCTCCCTCTGGGCCAAGGCCTCTGCCCCAAGGAGCCCCCATCGAAGCAGACCAACAGCAAGGGGGGCGGGGGTGGCCATGGGGGGGGGTTACCTTGGCTCCGCCCCTCCCCCAAAAGAGAGGCTCCAGGATCCCAAGGAAAGGCTGGGATGGAGAAGAGGCGAAGGTCTGCGCAGTGGCAGGAGGTGTCTTGGGCTCAGAGATGGCTCCATCAAGACACCCCCCGGGGGAAAACCCCCCAGCTCAGCGAGTGGGGGGGGGAAGGAGGGGGCGGCTTCCCGGCCAGGAGATTCCCCCCCCTCCCGAAAATGATCTCTTCCCCCCGCCAAGCGGATTTTCCTGCTTCTGCAGCCGCTTTTCATCCCAGGAAAAAGAGAGGAAAAAGTGTCCCTTGCAAGGAATGAAACGCCCACGCGATCCTTTGGGTGGGGGAGACTCAAGGGGGGGGGACAGATGTGGAAGAGAAAAGAAATGACCATGCCTGCCTGCATCGGAGAGTAGGACTTACTTCTGAGTAAGCATGCATCGGGTGGGGCTGCATAGCAACGCTTCCAAAAGTGATGGGATCAGTGTGCGGATCTTAGGAAATTAATGCCGTGCTCTTATAAATGCACAGGGATAAGTGCATTCACACAATCAGTAAAGCTTGAGGCCAGTAATTTATACCTTCAGATAAATCGAAAAAAGACATTGCCAGGAATGACAATTTAAGGATTGGCAAAAAAACTTAGCAAAGTTTGTTTGGCAGGGAAAAAGGCCAAGGATAAAAATGAAGATACTAGTAGATAAGAAAGAGAGAGGAGGTTTTGATTTACCAGACCTGACTTTATATTATGAAGCTTCGTGCTTGGTATGGTTAAAAGACTGGCTGACCTTAGAAAACACCGACCTATTAGATTTAGAGGGCCATGATAATAGATATGGTTGGCATTCGTACCTATGGTATAACAAAGTAAAGGTACATAAAGGTTTTCTAAACCATGTGATTAAGAAATCTTTATATGAAGTATGGGATCTGAATAAAAACCTCCTGGAAAGAAAGACACCGTGGTGGATATCACCAATTGAGGTGCTGACAACAAAAAAAGCAAACATGGACGGGGAAAGAATAACATATGAGGATATTACTAGGAAAACAGCCCAAGGGATAAAGCTCAAACCATACGACCAAATTGAAAAGAGGTTAACAGGGTGGCTGCAATACCATCAGTGATTTATTAAAGGAAGACAAAAAAAGAAATCGGTTCGAAGATAAAAAATCGAAATTCCAAATCGAGTTAATAGACTGTAAAGATAAAACTTTATCAAGAATGTATAGCTTATTGCTAGAATGGTATACAAAAGATGAAGAAGTAAAGGAATCAATGATAAAATGGGCAACTGATATTGGGCATAACATTGAATTGGATGCGTGGAAAAGATTATGGAAGAAGGGTTTGAGATTCACAGGATGCATGGCTTTGAAGGAAAACTTGCTAAAAATGATGTATAGATGGCATTTGATGCCAGTAAAATTAGCTAAAATGTATAGGAAAAAAGAAAGAAAGTGTTGGAAATGTAAAAAGGCAGATGGGGACTATTTCCATATGTGGTGGACCTGCGATAAGGTAAAAAAAAATTTGGGAAGCAATTTATAATGAACTCAAAAAAATATTTAGATATACTTTCCCCAAAAGACCAGAAGCGTGACTATTAGGCTTAATAGGAACAGAAATTAAAATAGAAGATCAAAATTTGTTCATATATGCTACAGCTGCCGCGAGGACCCTTCTGGCCCAAAGATGGAAAGTACAAGATATACCAACTATACAGGAGTGGCAGGCGAAGTTGACAGAATAGGCAGAACTTGCCAAACTGTCAGGGAGGATCCGGGACCAGGAAGATCAAAGATACCAAAATAACTGGAGTAAATTTATTGAATACTTAAAGAAGAATTGTAAAGAGGTCAAGACACTAGCAGGATTGACATAATACCTCCAATGTATAATAGTACTAATTTGAGAATGATGTGTGTGATGGAAAGACGATAAATATACCAGTTGTGGGGAGGGAGGGGGGTCGTGACTCGGCAGAGTCAAAGGAAATGTATGGTGCTATTACAATTTGTTGGAAAAGAATATGTAAGGAAAACAATAAAAATTCACTTGCAAAAAGAAAAAAGACATTGCCAGGAAGGAATAAAAGTCCTGGTGTTAGGATTATACGCAGCAAATGAAAAGAAGTCGGACTTTTAAATGCTGGGAGGGATGCAGGCAGTGGCGAAGGGGTTGTTTAGACAGCCTTTCTAGAGAGAGAGAAGCTTGAAAAGCGAGAGAAAGGAAGAGAAATGAGGGCGAAATAGAAGACATCCCCCGAGAAGCGAGGCAGCCCTGCAGGGATACTGCAGCCTGGCCTGCCAGGAACCGGCCTCCTTGGCGCCTCAACCTGAGGCGAGGCTCCGATTTCAAAAGGCGGGAAAAGTCGTTTCCCTCAGAGCCGCTGAGGGGAGGAAGGAGCGGGGGGAGGGGCTCCTCCTCTCTTGCCCCTCAGAGACACAACGGGGACCCTCTTGTGAGGGGAGCAGAAAGGGGGGCTCTCAGACAAGGGGGCGGCAGGGGGGTCTCTCGTTTCTCTCCCCCTCACAACCCCATTGCGTTCCTCTCATGGTAGAAGGCCTTGGAGAAAAGAAGCGACCATGCCTGCCTTCAAAGACGGAGGTTCTCTTTCAACCTCTGCTTGCAAAAGGTTTCAACCGACACCGAAAAGAAGGGGGTCCCTTCGGGGAATGGCTTCGGAGAGCCAGTGTGGTGTAGTGGTTAAGAGCGGTAGTCTCGTAATCTGGGGAACCGGGTTCGCGTCTCCGCTCCTCCACCTGCAGCTGCTGGGTGACCTTGGGCCAGTCACACTTCTCTGAAGTCTCTCAGCCCCACTCACCTCACAGAGTGTTTGTTGTGGGGGAGGAAGGGAAAGGAGAATGTTAGCCGCTTTGAGACTCCTTAAAGGGAGTGAAAGGCGGGATATCAAATCCAAACTCCTCTTTTTCTTCTCTTCTTGATCTTGACAACCTGAGTTGTTTCATGTCTTCCAACCTGAGTTGCTGGAGACACTACAGATGAGACAAAGCAGATGTTGGACGTGACAAGTGGGAAGACTCCCTCAGAGGCGCCTTTCCCTGCTGGTGTTCCAACCAAGGGAAGAACGTGTCAGAAGTCGGTGGTTTGCCTTGAAAGAGGGACAGATAATTTACAGTTGAGAGGTGACTTGAGATAAGAAGGAGAAAGAGCAGGTGGTAGCTGAAGAATGAGGGCGCATGCGCAAACGCTTCATGAATATTATAGAACACACCTCTGCGGGAGAAATGGCTCATTTGAATGACCAGGTAATGTATGTAACAGGTGGGAGAGCATATTAAGGAGCAAAAATGAAGAAGGCCTTGTGGGAAGCCTGTAAAGTGCAATTTCTTAACTAAGAGGAATTGGAGGAGGGATATTCGGACGGTCTTAGGTTAAAAATTATCTGTGATGTGAACTGGAATGCGCACTCCCTCTTTCCAGCATGAGCTGGGGGGGGGGTCTTTGCCTGTGCAGTGCTGTGACTCCTTTCACAGAGACATCTGAATCCCTCTGGGAAAGAGTCCCTGGACAGTTTTGGTCTAACACCCCCCCCCCCATAAAAGCCCCACAGGCAGGCATGGAAGCGCAGGAAGGAGGGGAGAGGGATGGGGAAGGTGGGGGTGCATGTTGATAAGGGGGGCAGCCCCTCACCATGGGACTCTCCCTCCTGACTCCCAACGCCAGTTCAAAGCAAGAGGGACACCTGCCATCCTTTCCCTGTGTTTCCAGCCAGAAAACCAGTTTATACTGGGCTCCCAGAACCACCTGACCCCATTTCCCACCCCAGAGCGGGCCTGGACCAATCAGAAGCCTCTGCATTCGACAGCTGGCCAATCTGCTTTCTTCGCCCACTTTCCTGAGGGAGTTTTCCTCCTGAGTTTCCCTCTTGCCTGCTCCCCTTCATTTCTCCTTCATTCTCTTCCTGTTCTTCTTTCACCCATTGTTTTGGGGGTCAGCTGGGTTCCCCCCACCCCATGGCCTGGCAGGCCCAGGAGGAGCCCACAGAGGCGGCAGGGCCAGGATATGGCATTTCCCGCCCTTTTCTGAAATAGGCAGGAACACCATGTTGTATCTTCTGGAGGCCCCAGCCGCTCCCAGAGATGCCATGGCTCCCCTGTGGGCCACATGGGTCCCACGGTCTTGGGGTTTCTCCTCCTGGCTGAAGGAGGGTGGCACCTTTGGGTGCCAGCACTCACGGGGTATCCACAGCCGCCTTCCTGCCATGATGGCTTTGCCTCCGCAGGGCGGCCTCTTTCCTCGCCATGTTTGCCCAACAGAGGAGGCCTCTCCTTTGGAAGAGGCCAGGCCAGCGGCTTCAGAAGAGGAAGCCATTTTGGAGAAGAAACAAGCTTGGCTGTTGTCTGCTGAGGGTCTCCTGGCTTTCTTACAAGGCTTCCTGGGGGCTGCAATGGCCAGAGGAAGAGACAGCCCCCCCCAGCCTGAATCCCCTGCAGGGCCCTGGGCAGCAACCAGAGCCTGCATCAGTTTCCTTTCCCAAGGCCTTGGAGGAACCTTGGGGTGCGGAAGGAGGAACCCCAAATGGAGATCAGGCTCCTGACAAATGGGGAAAGGAACTTTATATGGCCTCTGTGAAAGAAAACTCTGGGTTGAGAGACTACTCAGCAGCCCAGCTCGGTGGGGTACAAGTCCCCCACTGGTCCATGTGGTCAGTAAAAGAAGGAAATCCCAGCCAAGTAATTTGGAGCAAAAGAGCAGTCAGTAGACTTAGAGCCTTTATTGTTGCGCAACAGGTTCAAATAGCAGTATGAACTCTGAGCAGGGGGAGACATTAACTTTTAAAACTTTCCCACCACATCCCAGAATATCCACCCTCCCTTCCCCACAGGTGGGCGGGGTTTGCAGCACCGAGTGGGGCTCACCTGGGCGGGTGCCACCTACCTGCTTGATCCGGCCTTTGACCTGCCCTTGGCCAGGGAGGACAATGGACGGCCGGCCGGGGGTGGTCCTAAGGCCAAAAGAAAAGAGGATGACTCCGTTGCTCAAGCCTCTTTTCCTGTTCTTCCTTCCAAGATCAGGAGCGTGTCCAGGCGGCTGGATTGAGGTAAGTAGCCGGCCTTCTTTGCTTTGCCTGGATGGGGGGCGGGGGAGAGATTTGGCCTCTCCGCCAGGCTAGGCCGCATTTTTGGCGTCCTCGGTTGGGGACGTTGCGGCCTTTTTGGCTTTTTGTCCGCAGCGTGGGAGGGAGCTTGACTGCTCTGCCACTGGCTGCTGGCCTGAGCCCCAGCGGGGCTTCTAGTACGGCCTGCTCGCCTTTTGCGGCGGCGGGGGAGGCATCGCTCACCGCCGGCCCGGGACCCCTGCTGACCCGGGAGGACATCGCGCGCCTGGCTAGGCTGCAAACACGGCCTGATTGCCTTTTGCGGCGGGAGGGGGGATCATCAATACATTGCACAGAATCATCAATACATCTTTTTTTTAAATATATATATATATTTATTATTTTTCCAAAAACACTAAAAGAAAAAACAACAATACAAGACATCAAATTAACAAAACAAGGTTAAGACAATAAAATAAATCAACCAATTTCATTATCCCATCTTTCATTCACTTATTTCCACGACCTCCTCACACCTCCCTTTTTGTATTCCACTTCTGTTAGTTATTTCAGCAATTCCTTTCCATCCTCCTCTGTTTTCAATCCTATAATTATCTTAACTCATTCTAACCTTATTTTCCCCCCTTTAATACTCTATTAACCTATCTATACTTAATTCCTTATAATATTTCTACTAAAGCCATACTACTTCATTCCAACATTTTTCAAACATTCATTAATTTTACAATATTTCTGTAAATAGTCTTTAAACTTTTTCCAATCTTCTTCCACCGACTCTTCTCCCTGGTCTCGGATTCTGCCAGTCATTTCCGCCAATTCCATATAGTCCATCAACTTCATCTGCCATTCTTTGGCACCAATTGGCCGACCATCAATACATCATTGCTACATCGCTAAATTTCAGAAAGGGGAGGGTTACACAAGATTAGCATAGGCAAATGAGTCAGGACAACACCCAAGTATAAGATTAGCATAGGCAAACATGTCTTAAGTACCCACCACCCAAAAGTACAACAGAACTTCCTTTGCATGTCTGGAGCCTGAGGCAAGTCCGGTGATGAGATCTGGCTTCCCTTGGAGAACAATGAGCCCAGCAATTGTCACCTCTGGGCATTTCCTGGGTTAGGAGGTGTGTATACATGTCTTCACGCTTGGAGAGGTGGCAGGGGAAAGAGTCCTTTTTCCAAGGGCAATGGAATGGAGGAAACTGGCAAAGGAGGTATATTTTTAAAGCTAAGTATCTTCCCTGAGCTGCCAAGTTGAAAGGATAAATTCAGGCAGAATATTTGTAACATTTAACAATTTTAATGATGTGCCCCCCCCCGGTCATTTCCATCACACATCTTTCCAGAATAGTCTAGGAATTGCCTCCAAGGTCCAGGGACTGATCTGCCCTGGCTTCCTTCTCGGAGGTCCCTTCCGAAGGAGAAGGGGTCCCAGGTCTCCATGGAGGGGAAGCATCCCTGAGGCCTGCATTTGAGGCCGATGCTTTCGCCTTTCAGGCTCCGGCCACCTTCTCTGTGGTGTTTATATGTGAGCTGTAGAGATGGGATCACATGCAGACATCCCCAAATTTCATAAAGATCCTGTGAAAAAGATGGGTTCTGCTTTGGAATAATGCCCCCCCAAACCACCTGTAAAATGAACTTCACAGTATGAAAAAAATATGTTTTAAAATTTGTCGCTGATTCATTTTTTGAATGTTTTAAAGAGTTGTTCCTACCAAAAAATTTAGTGTTTCAGTCTCATTATAAATCATTTTCATATTTATTTATTTTTTCCATTCAGTCATGTGTATGTAGGAGAAATTCAAAAAGAGAATCCTAGACTGGAGGTTACCCGCAGAAAACCAAAAGAAAAGGAGGAAGTCTCCAAGTGGAAAGATAGGCCTTTTATTGAATACAATTGTGCCTGCAAAGAACCACATCCCAAAAAGTGTTGCCACAGAAACTAGGGAGCTAAAGATGCTCTTCTGGCAGAGGGGTAAAATGTCATGGCAAAAGTCTTGAGGGTAGAAACTGGAAAATACATTCAAAGCACTGATACGGTTTCTGACCTGTATGAGTTCTTTGATGGGAATTGAGATGAACTGTGACAAAAGCTCTTTCCACGCTCATGGCATTGAAAAGATTTCTCCCCTGTATGAATTCTTTGATGGCTAGTGAGCTTGGCCCCCTCCCGGAAGCTTCATTTAGTCTCCATCTTCTATGTGTTAATTGTTCCCTTTGACATATAACTAATACTGAATAGTGGTCTTAAGATTGTTCTCAGTTGTATTTCCACTTTCCTTTTAAAAAAAAAATTATTACTTTCCAACAAATTGAACATACTAATACGGACCGAGGGGGGGGTGCCTGTTTCCCCCTCTCCTTGACTGACCGAGGCGATGACCTCGAGGGTGCCACCGCACACCCACCCTCGGAGCCCCTTCATTGTTACACAAGCACCACACTTTTCCCGATTCTTTCCCGAGCGAAATAAGCTCGACTATATAAATATACTCCCTATCTTTCCTATGCCTATCTGCGCCCCATACTTAGAACGAGTAGACCGAGTGTTTCTCTTCTCCGCTTATTCCTATGGCCGCGCTTTAGCCAATCACAGTCATGCATTCATCCTGCAAGAGCTAGCTCAAGCAGCTCTTGCACGCCTCATTTCACTCCTAACAAGCGGCGGACGGCCCCCCTGCTGCGAGAACAATGGATCCGAAACCAGAGACCTCGTAAACCTGTCAAAATCCAGTTACAATGTATCCATTCCTCTTCCGCCTGTCAAAATGTATCCATTCTGTTCTACCTTTTACCCTGCAGTACGGAATAGCCCGGAAACCTTTGAAATCTTTATAAATTGATATAAAATCAACCGTAGCTCCGATTTCCTCACTCTTGGTGTCATTCAACTCAGCTCCCCCTGGACTCCATGATGCTGTCCCTACTTCCATAATCCCCAAAGCGGCGGGTCACGTACGCAGGAACTTCCTAATCCTGTCAGATCGTTTCGCCAAACCCTTCCTCTAGGCAATATTGGGTGGCAGACGATGCATATCTCTGACCCATTGTCTTGCCACCACCGGTACTTGATGAATGTTTATCTGTGCATATTTCTCCCTCCGCATATTCCCCCTCCCTCATCTGAAATGTTAATGAATGTGGTCCCACCCCTTCCATAATCTATTCATGACGTGTGAAATGTATTCATGATGTAACCCACGAAACATGACCTTCCCATAATGTATTCATGACGTTTCCTGCACTGTATTCTGGGTGATGGGGGGAACTTTTAAAAGTCTATGTCACCCCATGCTCGGGGTTCAATTCCACTTTGAACCTGTTGCGCAATAAACTTGGATCTCCACATTTTGCTCCTGCGTCCGGCTGAGCTTCCTTTTCTTCCGCTAGAATCCACGGACTTGGTCCGATTGGCTGGGTGGCAGGGTAAACACGCACCCAGGTTTTCCGTAACAATACATAGAAAAAGAAAATAAACAGTACAATACAAAAACAATACCTAACACTAAACTAACAAAAACAATTTAAACTAAGAAAACAAAACAAAAACAATTTAAACTAAGAAAACAAGACAGAAACAATTTAAAACACATGAAATAATTTCAATCTTTCATTCACTTATTTCCATGACCTCTTCACACCTCCCTTTTTGTATTCCACTTCTATTTAGTTGTTTCAGCAATTCCTTTCCATCTTCCTCTGCTTTCCATCCCATAATTATCATAACACATTTTAACCTTATTTTCCCCTTTAATTCTCTATTAATCTATACTTAATTCCTTATAACATTTCTACTGAAGCCATATAACTTCATTCCAACATTTTTCTAACATTCATTAATTTTACAATATTTCTGTAAATAGTCTTTAAACTTTTTCCAATATTCTTCCACCGACTCTTCTCCCTGGTCTCGGATTCTGCCAGTCATTTCCGCCCTTTTAAACACAATTCAAGGATCCAAAATTAGTTTCAGTTTTCTGCTACTATTTGTTCTTTTTTAAAAAAAGACCCCAAAACTGTAGAAGCAATATAGAAATAAAGTATTTATCTTGCTTAGCTAGCTGTCACTGAACATTCCAAAAAACTTCAATCCAGCAGGCAGTCCGATTCCAGGTCAGAGTGGCAGAATTCTAACTCTCTTCACTCTCTCCTGCAGGTCTGCTCAGTCCACAACTTCCCCCCTCTTCTCCTGCCCTCGAGGGGGGGGAAATGTTCTTTACCGTTGAAATTTTAGTCTTTTGCGAAAGGCTTTCCAAGGCTTCAGCTTACAGCCTTTTTGCCTCAGTCTATTTACAAAAAGGGGAAGGCAGACTTCCTGTTTTGATCCTCCCTGCTTCGATGCCAAATTGTATGTTTAAAAGTCTAATTCTCCCATTCCAGCTCTACTCACGGGTAATTACATTAGGTTCAAATTGTCCACAGGAAAAAGTCAGCACTCTCCGGCAACAGCTATGCAGCTTCACTCCGTTAAAGAAGCAGACGACTAGAAGCACCGCGCTACTCACCCCACGTCGCTCCGGAACCCCAAAATCGGGTTTCCCTGCGAGTAGGGGAGGCGCAGAAGGTGCCCGCCGAGTCCCACGTTCACAGGCTTCTCCTGCCTGTGATTTTTCCCGGGTCTCTGCCTTCGCCATAGCAGTCAGACCCTATTTTCCACGGGGCAAATTCCTCGGGTCAGAGGAATTCCGCCATTGCCGATGGCACTGACCCAGAGGTCCCTGTATTTCCACTTTCCAACAAAAGAGCCAATTCTTTTGTTGCCCACACCGCATCTCTTCTACTTGTTGAGTTTTAAGCATTATAATAAAATGTGTATTCCCCGTCTAATGGATGTTTGTCTCCAGAAGTTCCCTGTCTAATGGATGTTTGTCTCCATAAGTCCACTAATTTGTTGTCATGTACAACAAATTTCCCCCTCTTGTGTCCAATTTCTATATTATCCTGCCTAACCTAATGAAACGGCCCCATTTAGATCTCCCATTAACATTATATTCCCTATAAAGTTTATATCCCCTTTATAAAGTTCAGATGTCCTCCCATTGGGAGCATATATTCCCAAAATTATCCATCGCTGCCCTCTGACGAAGAAATGACCAGTCCATAATTTTAACGATAGGTTTATTGTAGCTGTAAGAGACAGAATAACAACAGGAAAATCCCCAGAAACCCAGAAGACAAAAGTCAGAGATTGATGTGCATTATAATGAGTGAAATAAGTACTTGATCCCCTATCAACCAGCCAGATGTCAAATCTACCTGGTATCTTCACTGTATGTAATAAACTGAGATTAGAAGCACCTGGTGTAAGGGAGAAGTCTTACCTGTTATCCCAGGTTGTTACAGTACCTGTGCAAAAGACACCTGTTGACAGAAGCAATCAATCTTACCAGGGCATTGAAAATGGGTCGAGGATAGGTATTCCAGCATGAAAATGACCCAAAACACACGGCCAAGACAACAAAGAAATGGCTCAAGAAGAAGCACATGAAGGTCCTGGAGTGGCCTAGCCAGTCTCCAGACCTTAATCCCATCAAAAATCAGTGAAGGGAGCTGAAGGTTCGAGTAGCTACACATCAGCCTTGAAATCTTACTGAGTTGGAGAGGATCTGCAAAGAGGAGTGAGACAAAATACTTCCTGAGACGTGTGCAAACCTGGTGGCCACCGACAAGAAACGACTGACCTCTATAATTGCCAACAAGGGTTTTGCCACCATGCACTAAGTCATCTTTTGCAAAGGGATCAAATACTTATTTCACTCATTATAATGCACAGCACATCAATCTCTGACTTTTGTCCTCTGGGTTTCTGGGGTTTTTCTTGTTGTTATTCTGTCTCTCACAGAAAACAATAAACATACCATTTAAATTAAGGATGGCTTATTTCTTCATCAGAGGGCAAACAGGCAAATTTAGCAGAGGGTCAAATACTCACCCCCTTCCCTCACTGTAACTCCGGACCACTTTTGTCCTTTATTATGGTAATTTTTGCACGAAATGTTCCTTTCATATCTCCAATTTTCTTGAACAGATCTTTCATGTTTCCCATTCTATTGTTATATGATACAAATGTGATAAAGGGTATTTTTAGTTATTCTCCCCCGTCCCTTTCTCTTTCCCATTCAACTGTGTTTTGTACAGGTTGTTTAATAATTTTTGCTTTATTACTGTAATTTTTTGGTCTTCCCTCTGCATGAATTCTTTGATGGGAAGTGAGACCATCCTTCCGATTGAAGCTCTTTCCACAGTCCAAGCACTGATAGGGTTTCTCCCCTGTATGAATTTTTTGATGCTGAGAGAGCGTTCCACTTTGACTGAAGCTCTTTCCACATTCCAAGCACTGATATGGTTTCTCCCCTGCATGAATTATTTGGTGCAAAGTGAGAGTCTTCCTGTGACTGAAGCTCTTCCCACATTCCAGGCATTGATATGGTTTCTCCCCTGTATGAATTCTTTGATGGACTGTGAAATTGGCACTGTTTGTGAAGCTCTTTCCACATTCCAGGCATGGATATGGTTTCTCCCCTGTATGAACTCTTTGATGTGAAGTGAGATTGTGACGGAGACTGAAGCTTTTCCCACATTCCAGGCATTGAAAGGGTTTCTCCCCTGTATGAATTCTTTGATGGGAAGTGAGATCACCTCTCTGACGAAAGCTCTTTCCACATTCCAAGCACTGATATGGTTTCTGCCCTGTATGAATTCTTTGATGGGAAGTGAGATTGGAGCTCTGACTGAACCTCTTTCCACATTCGAAGCACTGATAGGGTTTCTCCCCTGTATGAATTCTTTGATGGGAAGTGAGACTATCCTTCCGATTGAACCTCATCCCACATTCCAAGCACTGATAGGGTTTCTTCCCAGTATGAATTCTTTGATGGGAAGTGAGACCGGAACTGTGACGAAAGCTCTTTTCACACTCATGGCATTGAAAAGGTTTCTCCCCTGTATGAATTCTTTGATGGGAAGAGAGCTTTGACCTATCCCTGAAGCTCTTTCCACATTCCAGGCACTGATAGGGTTTCTCCCCTGTATGAATTCTTTGATGGGAAGTGAGACTATGGCTGAGACTGAAGTTCTTTCCACATTCGAAGCACTGATAGGGTTTCTCTCCTGTATGAATTCTTTGATGGGAAGTAAGATGTGTACTTTGACTAAAGCTCTTTCCACATTCTAAGCACTGATAGGGTTTCTCCCCTGTATGAATTCTTTGATGGAATGTGAGACTCAGCCGGATACGAAAGCTCTTTCCACACTCATGGCATTGAAAAGGTTTCTCCCCTCTATGAATTATTTGATGCCTTGTGAGCTGAATCTCCTTCTGGAAGCTCTTTCCACATTCCAAACACTGATATGTTTTCTCCCCTGTATGAATCCTTTGATGTGAAGTGAGACTACCCTTCTGGCTGAAGCTTTTTGCACATTCTGTGCACTTATAAGGTTTGTCTCCAGTATGAATTCTTTGATGGGAAGAGAGCGTTGCCCCCTCCTTGAAGCTCTTTCCACATTCGAAGCACTGGTAGGGTTTCTCCCCTGTATGAATTCTTTGATGAGAACTGAGATGGGAACTTTTTCTGAAGCTCGTTCCACATTCGAAGCAGTGATAGGGTTTCTCCCCCGTATGAATTCTTTGATGGGAAGTGAGATGATCCTTCCGATTGAAGCTCTTCCCACACTGCAAGCAATGATAGGGTTTCTCCCCTGTATGAATTCTTTGATGGGAAGTGAGATGGTGGCTGTAACTAAAGCTCTTTCCACATTCCATGCAGTTATAGGGTTTCTCTCCTGTATGAATTCTATGATGGGAAGCGAGACTGCCCTTCCGAGTGAAACTCTTTCCACATTCTCTGCACTGATACAATTTCTCCCTACTCTTTGTTCTTTCATGTGAAGTGAAGCTATCACTCCTAACGAAGCTCTTTCTTTGATGGGAGGTGGACTGGGAGCTCTGACGGATGTTCTCTCCACACTCTGAATATTTATATGACTTCTCTGCTATGTGGATTCTGTTCTGGTCCCCCTTGTTCTTCTCTTCCAATTCATCACCATCTGCAATGAAAAGAGACGCTAATTAGAGCCTCCAGATTATTGAACAAAGTCCGCCCCCCCCCCGCGAGACGAGAGTGCTCTGTTTCAGCCTCAAGCAGACATCCTTGGAGTCTAACTTAATGTCATTGTCAATGTGTGGTGTCTTTGACCCCCCCCCCCAGCATTTCTGCATGCCTGCGGGGTACCTGACTTGAAACCGGTGGGGCCACACTGCCAGCATACCGTGACGGGGCACAGATGACACAGAAGCATCAAATCCAACACCTGACCCCCCCTCCCCCAGCAATGCACTGCCATGTTAGTGTAAGTCACTTTGCAGTGCTGTCCTGGACCCAAACCCCACTCAGAGCAAAGGCGATATGGTTCACATCCATTATTGAACAAAGTTAATAAATGCTTGTGACAGAGGAAGAACTGGAGTTAGGTGTGAGGCCTTACTATAGTTTTCACTGCCTTTGTTGATTGGTATTAACTGACATACTGCTTGGCTTTAATCTGGGATAGATTTTGTTTGGCTCAATCCTGGAATCCACTCCATCTCCGAGGTCAGTCTAATGCAGACAGAGCCAAAACAACAGACCTCACAGAAGTTATTTCAACTTCCCTAAAAGCTCTGAAGCCAATATTGAAGAAGGCCTGGAGGTTCAGACAAGCCTGGTCCTTGTTTAAAAAGGCATGACTAGATGGAGAACATTCACAGAGGACAGAGTTGATATCCCTCCATTCAGGGTTCACCGTGGGGATGTTAGAATCCCAGACGCTGTTGGTCTCCCTCCAAACAGTGGAGGTTCAGGCAGGCAGGTGGAGGAGCCTGAAAAGGTGCTCCCCTTCTCCATCTCCATCTGCCTGCCTGCCTCCCCCCACCCCCAAGCTGAGCAAGCCCCAATACCTCTCCAGCTCCATCCATCCAAGTCACCAGATCTCTTGGAGGTCCCTGAGAGGGAACGCTCAGAGGTTGTGGGGAGCGATGCGGGAGACAACCTGACCAGGTCAACCGTCCATCTTCCCCCTTCCATCCTTGCTAGCTTTGCAGGATCCGTCTCTTTCATCCTTCCTATGGAGTCGAGGGTCCTGGGAGAGAGGAAGAAGCAAAGGGAACCTCAGAGGTCCTGCAAGGGTTCTCCTGTGCTAGATATTCTCCTGCCCCTGAAGAAGCACAAATGGGGCAGCCCCTTCCCAACACAAGCCCTTTTCCTAAACATCTCCAGTGGTTCCAATGTAGCCTTATTGGAGTTCACCGATTGGGTCTGCGTTGCTCCGTGACAGGAGGAAGGAAGTCAAAATGACACCGAGTTGGTTCAAAGAAAGACTTTATTCTGCTCTCCGGATAGCAGAAGGCACTTGCGTGGTGTGTCCACAGCAAGTCCAAAGAAATGACAAGTTACATGCAGTATATATACCCTCCAGGCACCCTCTCCCTCCTTCCAACCACGTCAGCTTGTATACGTAGGTTGACAATGAAGCCTTAGCTTACAGGGGATTCATTTGCCCGCTTGCCCAGGACCGAGGAGAGAACAAAAGCACCAGGGAAGCAACTTCTTCGGAGAAAAGAGTTTTATTGAGATCGGCGCAGAGGCAGCCAGTGGAATATCTTCCAAAGACTGGCGGCCCGTATACTGTGTTCAGCAAGCATTGTTATACCTGGGAGCATGCATTCGTCTCCCCAATCAGCTCGCAAGGTTACAACTTATTACCTTATATGGCATATGGCTATATGGCTAGCTAAGCTCCCCTCCCTCCCTTGTATGTGTGTTCTTCTTCTCTTGCATTACTGAAGCAAGAAGCATGAAGCAGGAAACAGCTTCTGGCCTACATAGCTGAAGCAATTGTGGTTTTAACCACAGCTGCTGCTAGCTGCTTAACCACAACTGCAGCAGTTGGCTTGGGTCCTGATATTATTGAGATTAACCCTTCCCTCTCCCTCACTCCCTCCTCTTCTTATGAACAACCTAATCCTTAGGTTCGTTCTGGGGTATGGGCCTATACTCTCTCACATATCCCACTGAACTCAGTGGGGCTTTTGGACAGAACTTGGTGGCAAAACCAGTGGCGCCCTGTCCCCAATCCTGAAAACTGCAACCCCAGAGCATGGGCAGAAAGTAGACAAGTAGCTATTACATGTGGGTGCCCCCATGCTAGGTGCTTTGAATGGAGAGCCCAGTTCACACTCTTTGAGCTCTCTCACTGCAAGCCAGGCAGATGTTGTGGCCCTATTTGCCTCTGTCAGGGGTTCCCTAGGGACCAAATCTGTATGTGGAAGCAGAGGAGCTGGTGATGCCACATTTCTGAAATATCATGAGACGAATACACCACTCCTCCTTAGATATTGTCTGTGTTTATACACAACCTTCGCAAGTCTCCAGCCTCAAAATGTGGCCCCCACCCTGGCATGGAAGCCATCAAAGTATAGATCTTCCACATGTCCTAAATCTGTAGTGTTCTTAAGAACACCAGGCATGTATACCCTTTATAAACTCCAGAGGTGAGCTTTACACTCCTCTTGTGACAAGATTCCCAAAGGCTGAGGGTAGCTTGAAAGAACTAGCCTCTTTTGAGACTGCACCAATTTCCATTTCTTTTTTATCAAAACCCACAGATGCTCTGCTAGATTTTTCCAGAAGGTTTTACAAGTACCTTTCAAGATGGTTAGAATTTTATTACAGATAGCCAAAAAGGATTTTATGTGTTCCATGTCCTCTGTTAATAGTACAAGCCACCCAATGACTGATAATCCCAGAAGGTTGGGAGAAGGAGTCTTTTATCCTTGTTTAGCATTTCCTGAGGATAAATCTGTTTTCACATTAGTTTGTCTACTTGTTTAGCCTGAATAGGGGAGAGACATGTTTTGTTGCATCTGGGACAGAGGAAGTGGCCCAGTTGTGCTGCTGCAGATGCAGAAGGGCTTTTCTTCTCCCTGTGCTCCTCCCATGTGCAAATGTTCCCGTCTGGCTACAGCCTGTTTAGAAATGTGACTTATCCCTCAATCTGAAGGGGGTTTCTTTGCATGCCCCCATGCAGTGGCGTAGCAAGGTCAGGTGTTAGCTGGTGCGGAAAATTTCTTGTAACTCCCCCCCCCCCCCCGTTGATTTTGTTTTGACTTTATTTCATATTTTCTTACAAAGGAATGTGGATTCTGGGCCTCTGATAACAAGTAGGCCACTGGGGACAGATACTTAAATCTACAGGATGGGTTGTGTTTTGGCTTCTGTTATTTCATTTATATTTATTGTTTATTTAATAAAGTTTATTTTTAAAAACCTGCAAAACTGTTTACCAAAACATAAAACAAAACAAAAAATGACAGCAGTAAAATCAAGAAAAATGAACAACCCTACTTTAAAACATACAAAAGCTAAAGTATTAAAACAGATTAAAATTCCTTCAGCTTCCCAAACATCTGAGTAAGCTTGCCTAAACAAGACTGCTTTTAGCAGGTGCCTGAAAAGAGTCTAGCAAAGGCACTATTTATTGGGATTTCACCATGCTCTGTATTATCTGAAAAGGAAAACACTTATTTAAAAAGCAGGACGGCACAGCCTGGGAGTCTCATCATGATCAGCGGGACGTATTCCTGAGCCGACGGTGCATAAGATGGGCTACAATCCTATGCACGCCCTGCATCCAACTTGTACCTAAAAATCTTCACAAACCTGCGCCAGAGAGTTGTAGAGTAGGAAGGGACCCCTGAGGGTCATCTAGCCAACCCCCTGGGGGCAATGCAGCAGTCTCAACTAGACCATCCCTGACTGATGGCCATCCAGCCTCTTCTCTGTGTGCCTTCTCCATGAGAGGTCTGGGTGGTGGCAACACAAAAACGAACCTTTTCTGCAGTGGCTCCCCATTCGGGGGAAGCTCTCCCAAGAGAGGCTCGCCTGGCCCCTTCCTGACATCTTGAGGTGCCAGGCAAAAACCTTTTTCTATAACTGGGCCTTTGGTTGGTTAGCATTCTATGGCCTTTGAAATATGTTTGTGGGTGGAGAGATCATTGGTTTGCCTTTGCCTTTGTTTCATTATGCGTTTGGTGTTCTAATTTTGCATGTTTATGTTGTGAATCGACCTGTAAACTTTGGATGAAGGGCAGGATAGAAATTTAACAATCACAACAACAACAACAATAATAATAGTAGCAGTGAACAGCTACAGTCAATCAGGGGTGCCAACTTGAATAAAACATTAGGAGGGAGCAGGCATCGGGCATAGCCAGGATTTATGTTAAGGGGCAGAATCTCATTTAATTAAGGATTTAATTCTCCCCATCGGACGCCCATGGACCCAAGTAAGCCCCACCCTGCAAAGCTGATCACAAGATGCAGCGTGCACACACCAGTTGAATGGCAATGCCCATTAAGGGGGTGGGGGCCTCAAATATTTCATGGTGGAACTGTTAGGATATTTCCGTTCCACCTTAAAAGGGAGCAGGATGTTTGTGTCACAGCCTGCGTATTTCCTGTTCACAGGATGTTTATGTTTGCTATTGCTTTCGTTTTCTCTCTCTGCTTGAACACTGAAGCAGACGGTCATGTCTTTTCTTTCTTCTGATCAACGCTGAATAAAGCCTGTAAATATGCTCTCCTGACGTGCATCTTTCACTGTGTGAATACTGCTGATAAGAGTGTGCATGAGCCCTGCAATGTGGCAAGGTATTTCCAGGAAACTCGTGTCGCTAATAGCTCATACTGCGTGACTAAGGGAGATCGATGGATCGTCCGGCAGCCGCCTTGGGGGCTATGGACTTCATCTCCCTGGCAGTATCCCAACAGGAACCAAATGGACCTCGGTGCTCTGGGGTATGCCAATCTATGAGGAAGAGAAGCAGGCTTTGTTGCTCTCTCTCCCACAATCCCCCCTCCCCACTTTTTGGCCTTCGTTTCTACATCATTCTGGCAGGCAGAAATCCAGCAGGTCAGGAGGATTTCCTGTCAATATTGTTGCTGGAATGTTTGCAGTGACTGTGAGCTTCCATTGGATCATTGCAATGGATTGCATTGCATTGCATTTGAATTATGGTGCAGAGTCCCATGGACTGCAAGAAGATCAAACCTTTCCATTCTGAAGGAAATCAGCCCTGAGTGCTCAGTGGAAGGACAGATCCTGAAGCTGAGGCTCCAAGACTTTGGCCACCTCAGGAGAAGAGAAGCCTCCCTGGAAAAGACCCTGATGTTGGGAAAGATGGAGGGCACAAGGAGAAGGGACGACAGAGGACGAGATGGTGGGACAGTGTTCTCGAAGAGACTAGCATGAGTTTGACCAAATTGTGGGGGGCAGTGGAAGACAGGAGGGCCTGGCGTGCTCTGCTCCAGGGGGTCACGAAGAGGCGGACATGACTAAACAACAACAAGAACGGATTGCTTTGAAGGGATTTCTGCACCAGGTCAAGGAATCTGTAGCCCCCCAGTTACACCCCCCACACACCCACACCTGTATTTTGCCCCACCAAAGGTGCAACTCTACCTGAAGCACAGGAACGAAGCAGCCAAAGGTACTTGATGACCTCCAGGCTAGGAGGGGAGCGCCTCCCTCCCCCCCCGGGCGCCCCACCTTCCTTCCCCGGCTTCTAGCCCAACTCCTGGGGCGACGCCTGCCTGCCAGCCACTCCCTCCCTCCCTCCCTCCCTCCCTTCGCTGCTGCGCCTCCTTTGCCTTCTGCCATGACTTGGGGGTCTCCCCCCACTGAGCAGGGCCCCCCATGCCCCTCCCTGCCCCCTGGGACCCCCTTCTCCCCACGGCGCCCTCCGGGGGAAGAGAGAGGAGACTCACCCAGGAAGCTTGGGCCCAGGCGAGAGAAGAAAGCAGCAGCCTCCTCGCGGCTGGCAGGAAGGGAAGTGGGCCAGGGAGGTCCTTCACTTCCTGTCCTCTCTAGGGCAATCCAGCTCGGCTCCTTTTAACCCTTGCCAAGCCGAGGGCACCGAGCCCGCCTCTCCCTCTCCCTGGCTGCTTCTGCGCCTGCGCTCCAGGGGCTGCCCCCTTCCCTCCCTCTGGGCCAAGGCCTCTGCCCCAAGGAGCCCCCATCGAAGCAGACCAACAGCAAGGGGGGCGGGGGTGGCCATGGGGGGGGGTTACCTTGGCTCCGCCCCTCCCCCAAAATAGAGGCTCCAGGATCCCTAGGAAAGGCTGGGATGGAGAAGAGGCGAAGGTCTGCGCAGTGGCAGGAGGTGTCTTGGGCTCAGAGATGGCTCCATCAAGACACCCCCCCGGGGGGAAAACCCCACAGCTCAGCGAGGGGGGGGGAGGAAGGAGGGGGTGGCTTCCCGGCCAGGAGATTCCCCCCCCTCCCGAAAATGATCTCTTCCCCCCGCCAAGCGGATTTTCCTGCTTCTGCAGCCGCTTTTCATCCCAGGAAAAAGAGAGGAGAAAGTGTCCCATGCAAGGAATGAAACGCCCACGCGATCCTTTGGGTGGGGGAGACTCAAGGGGGGGGGGACAGATGTGGAAGAGAAAAGAAATGACCATGCCTGCCTGCATGGGAGAGTAGGACTTACTTCTGAGTAAGCCAGCCTCGGGTGGGGCTGCACAGCAGTGCTTCCAAAAGTGATGGGATCAGTGTGCGGATCTCACGAAATTAATGCCGTGCTCTTCTAAATGCACAGGGATAAGTGCATTCACACATACAAGGGTTCACAAACCCCTGCGTGTAACTGCAGGTGATGCAATAGGGACCCTTTTGCTGGGAGTTTCCTGAAGGGATCTGCTTCACTTGCAAAGCCAAGAAAGAAAAGTGTGTGTGGATTCTGAACATGGCTGCCAACGTTTCCCTTTTTTAAGGGGAATTCCCTTATTCCGAATAGGATTCCTCGCAAGAAAAGGGAAAAGTTGACAGTTATGATTCTGAAAGCGGAGGAATTCTGGAGGAAGAATTAGAAGGAGCTGGGAGATCCTGCACAGGTGGAATCTCATGAAGAAGAGCAAGTCGGAATTATTGGGGCTGGACTTGTGCTGTTGTAGCCTTATGAGGCTTTGCCCTCGGGTGGGAAAAATATTGCGCCCGGGAAAGGGAAAATGGGAGTCAACAGACACTCAAGGAATAGTTTCGGAGAAAAGTCTTTATTTCTACCATCCATGAACTGGTAGAAGGAGCAAGTGTGATAAGTCACAAAAAGCATGCATGAGTTCACAGTCATGTGCACAAGCATATATACCCCTTTCCAGTTCCCTCCTCCCTCAGTTAGTTTTTTCCTAACTTGTACTTGCTGCCATACTGGGCACAGTTTGGCACGGCACGGGTAATCACAGTTCTGCTTTTCCTAAGCCATGGGGGATGGTCAGGAACTTCACATAAGTGTTGGAGTCTTTTTTTCATCAGGTTTTTTCTTCTTCAGGAAACATTGCAGGGGGGTCGTGGGAGTTGTTTTACTGCTTTTTCTCCATGACCCTGGAACACTTGGACACTTGGGATACTGGGACACCCCTCCTCCTAACGTTATTTTTCCACTCAGTCACAGGCCAGACGTTGCTTCCAACGTCTCACACACTCAAAACATTCACTGGAGTGTCCCCACACGCACATTCAGAAAAACCTATGCACCTCCCCAAATCCCCTTTTTACCAAAACCAACCGGCAGCGCTTCACGACTTCATCCGGGGCCCAAGAGCACCCTTTACTGCTGCTTCTGGGCAAAACCAGTGGCACTTCTTCTACCCTGCTGCCGGAGCTGATCAAACTCTCTTTGCTCCCACCTATACCATGTGGAGCCTACCTTTTTCCTCGAGGTTCCTTCCTTCGGCCGTTGCTTTTTCTCCGGTCCTTGCAGTGTGTCCACTCAGGAACGGGTGGCAATTCCTCCCACGAACTTGGCAGGATGTGCACTGGAACTGCTGACACGAACCGAGCTGTTCACCGCAGGGACGCCTTGAACCCACATCCCTTATCCTCAGGGATTCAGTTTCTCCCGGCCAACGCACCAAGAAATGTAGCCTTATGAGGCTTTGCCCTCGGGTGGGAAAAATATTGCGCCTGGGAAAGGGAAGTGGGAGTCAACAGACACTCAAGGAATAGTTTTGGAGAAAAAGGCTTTTATTTCTACCATCCATGAACTGGTAGAAGGAGCAAGTGTGATAAGTCACAAAAAGCATGCATGAAGTTCACAGTCATGTGCACAATCATATCTACCCCTTTCCAGTTCCCTCCTCCTTTCTCCTCCCTCAGGAGTCCTGCCCCATGTTGAGGTTCCTGAGCATGTACAGAAAGCTGTCTTGGGACTATTGTGGACTCTTGGCAGGAAAGGGGGTTGATGGGGTTTTCAGAGTGTTCCCGTTGTTTCATTCTTGTGCTTTGGCATGCTTCCCGGAGAGAAAGCAAGTTGCAATGTGGTTCTGAGAACGGCCTGAGAAGACAATGGGCTCTGTTCTCTACCTTGTTGCAATCTTTTTAGTTACAGCAAGCGGAATGTTTCTGATGCTTAGCGGCTGAGAAAATGATTTTGAGAAGCTTTGAGAAGCTTTGAGCCTGCTTGGGGGGGGGGTGTGACTTCAGGCCTAGGTGGGGTCACCTCTCCTCACCTTCCTTCATTGTTTTCTTTGCGAAAATAAAGACTCGGGTTTCTAAAATATGGCTTATAAATTTCTAACCTGGAATGTGATGGACTAAATTTGAAATCCGAAAGGCGTAAGATAACACATGTATTAAGAAAGCAGGAATGAGCATAGGCGCCGACTCCATGGGGCCTGAGGGGGCCCGAGCCCCCTCAAAAATTCGTTTGGGGGGGCTCTGCCCCCCCAATAATCTCGGACGCCCCTCCAGCCGAGCGCCGCCGCCGCCCCTCCCCCAGCCCAAAATGCACAGGGTCAGGCTGCATGCCTCCTGCCCTCCCTCCCGAGCAAAAGCTCCACCCAATTTCCTTCGGAGCTGATTAATAGGCGCAGCACGCTCTCCCCTATTCGCTCACGAGGAGGCGCCACCACTTTATTTGCATATTCATGAGCTTATTTATTATTCATGAGCTTTCGCGGGCTCCCCCAATATTTTTTATAAGTCGGCGCCCCTGGGAATGAGATTTAATAAGCTTGCAGAAGACCCACGTAAAAAGGACCCATGGAAAATGGTTAATCAGTAAAGCTTGAGGCCAGTAATTTATACCTTCAGATAAATCGAAAAAAGACATTGCCAGGAAGGAATAAAAGTCCTGGTGTTAGGATTATACGCAGCAAATGAAAAGAAGTCGGACTTTTAAATGCTGGGAGGGATGCAGGCATTGGCGAAGGGGTTGTTTAGACAGCCTTTCTAGAGAGAGAGAGAAGCTTGAAAAGCGAGAGAAAGGAAGAGAAATGAGGGCGAAATAGAAGACATCCCCCGATAAGCGAGGCAGCCCAGGGATACTGCAGCCTGGCCTGCCAGGAACCGGCCTCCTTGGCGCCTCAACCTGAGGCGAGGCTCCGATTTCGAAAGGCGGGAAAAGTCGTTTCCCTCAGAGCCGCTGAGGGGAGGAAGGAGCGGGGGGAGGGGCTCCTCCTCTCTTGCCCCTCAGAGACACAACGGGGACCCTCTTGTGAGGGGAGCAGAAAGGGGGGCTCTCAGACAAGGGGGCGGCAGGGGGGTCTCTCGTCTCTCTCCCCCCTCACAACCCCATTGCGTTCCTCTCATGGTGGAAGGCCTTGGAGAAAAGAAGCGACCATGCCTGCCTTCAAAGACGGAGGTTCTCTTTCAACCTCTGCTTGCAAAAGCAAAAGAAGGGGGTCCCTTCGGGGAATGGTGGATCTTGACAACCTGAGTTGTTTCATGTCTCCCAACCTGAGTTGCTGGAGACACTACAGATGAGACAAAGCAGATGTTGGACATGACAAGTGGGAAGACTCCCTCAGAGGCGCCTTTCCCTGCTGGTGTTACAACCAAGGGAAGAACGTGTCAGAAGTCGGAGGTTTGCCTTGAAAGAGGGACAGATAATTTACAGTTGAGAGGTGACTCGAGATAAGAAGGAGAAAGAGCAGGTGGTAGCTGAAGAATGAGTGCGCATGCTCAAACGCTTCATGAATATTATAGAACACACCTCTGTGGAAGAAATGGCTCATTTGAATGACCAGGTAATGTATGTACAGGTGGGAGAGCATATTAAGGAGCAAAAACGAAGAAGGCCTTGCGGGAAGCCTGTAAAGTGCAATTTCTTAACTAATAGGAATTGGAGGAGGGATATTTGGACGGTCTTAGGTTAAAAATGATCTGTGATGTGAACTGGAATGCGCACTCCCTCTTTCCAGCATGAGCTGGGGGGGGGTCTTTGCCTGTGCAGTGCTGTGACTCCTTTCACAGAGACATCTGAATCCCTCTGGGAAAGAGTCCCTGGACAGTTTTGGTCTAACAAGCCCCCCCCCCCATAAAAGTCCCACAGGCATGAATGGGGAAGCCCAGGAAGGTGGGGAGGGGTGCATGTTGCTCAGGGGGCAGCCCCTCACCATGGGACTCTCCCAATGCCAGTTAAAAACAAGTGGGACACCTGCCATCCTTTCCCTGTGTTTCCAGCCAGAAAACCAGTTTATACTGGGCTCCCAGAACCATCTGACCCCATTTCCCACCCCAGAGCGGGGCTGGACCAATCAGAAGCCTCTGCACTGGACAGCTGGCCAATCCGCTTTCTTCACCCACTTTCCTGAGGGAGTTTTCCTCCTGAGTCTTGGCTGCTCCCCCTCCCAGCTTCTTCTTCATTTCTCCTTCATTCTCTCCCTGTTCCTCTTTCCCCCATTGTTTTGGGGGTCAGCTGGGTCCCCCCCATGGCCACAGGAGCCCACAGAGGCGGCAGGGCCAGGAGATGGCATTTCCCGCCCTTTTCTGAAATAGGCAGGAACACCATGTTGTATCTTCTGGAGGCCCCAGCCGCTCCCAGAGATGCCATGGCTCCCCTGTGGGCCACATGGGTCCCACGCTCTTGGGGTTTCTCCTCCTGGCTGAAGGAGGGTGGCACCTTTGGGTGCCAGCACTCACGGTGTATCCACAGCCGCCTTCCTGCCATGATGGCTTTGCCTCCGCAGGGCAGCCTCTTTCCTCGCCATGTTTGCCCAACAGAGGAGGCCTCTCCATTGGAAGAGGCCAGGCCAGCGGCTTCAGAAGAGGAAGCCATTTTGGAGAAGAAACAAGCTTGTTTGTTGTCTGCTGAGGGTCTCCTGCCTTTCTTCCAAGGCTTCCTGGGGGCTGCAATGGCCAGAGGAAGAGACAGCCCCCCCCCAGCCTGAATCCCCTGCAGGGCCCTGGGCAGCAACCAGAGCCTGCATCAGTTTCCTTTCCCAAGGCCTTGGAGGAACCTTGGGGTGCGGAAGGAGGAACCCCAAGTGGAGATCAGGCTCCTGACAAATGGGGAAAGGAACTTTATATGGCCTCTGTGAAAGAAAACTCTGGGTTGAGAGACTACTCGGCAGCCCAGCTCGTTGGGGTACAAGTCCCCCACTGGTCCATGTGGTCAGTAAAAGAAGGAAATCCCAGCCAAGTAATTTGGAGCAAAACAGCAGTCAGTAGACTTAGAGCCTTTATTGTTGCGCAGCAGGTTCAAATAGCAGTATGAACTCTGAGCATGGGGAGACATTAACTTTTAAAACTTTTGCACCATATCCCAGAATATCCACCCTCTCTTCCCCACAGGTGGGCGGGGTTTGCAGCACCGAACGGGGCTCACCTGGGCGGGTGCCACCTGCCTGCTTGATCCGGCCTTTGACCTGCCCATGGACAGGGAGGACAATGGACGGCCAGCTGGGGGTGGGCCTAAGGCCAAAAGAAAAGAGGATGACTCCGTTGCTCAAGCCTCTTTTGCTCTTCTTCCTTCCAAGATCAGGAGCGTGTCCAGGCGGCTGGATTGAGGCAAGTAGCCGGCCTTCTTTGCTTTGCCTGGATGGGGGGCGGAGGAGAGATTTGGCCCCTCCGCCAGGCTGGGCCGCATTTTTGGCGTCCTCGGTTGGGCACGTTGCGGACTTTTCGGCTTTTTGTCCGCAGCGTGGGAGGGAGCTTGACTGCTCTGCCACTGGCTGCTGGCCTGAGCCCCATGTTTTATATTAAGATTCCTTTATTTTGAATGAAGGAGGACACACAAAGGAGGAGGACAGTTTTCCAGTATTCACGCGTTCCAAGAGCCCGGAGATTTTTTTGTTAGGAATCATGACAACGGAAATCAAGAAGTCAAATAGACCATTATTTATGTATGCCACAACTGCTGCCAGGATTCTAATTGCGAAAAGTTGGAAAAGCGAAACCATCCCCTCAAAATTCAAATGGCAAACGAAATTGCCAGCATACTTACAGTTCAGGGCCGTGTTCAGAAAGTGGTGGTGGGGGATGAGTGTTCAGACCCCTGGGCTCTCACTTGTGGGGTGCCTCAGGGTTCTGCCCTCTCCCCCATGCTTTTCAACATCTACATGCAGCCGCTGGGAGAGATCATCATGGGGTTTGGGCTGGGTGTTCATCAGTAAGCGGATGATACCCAGCTCTACCTCTCTTTCAAATCGGAAGCAGTGAAGGCGGTGAAGTTCCTGTGTGAGTGCCTGGAGGTGGTTGGAGGATGGATGGCGGCTAACAGATTGAGGTTGAATCCTGAAAAGACAGAAGTACTGTTTTGGGGGGACAGGAGGCGGGCAGGTGTAGGGGACACCCTGGTCCTGAATGGTGTAAGTGTGCCCCTGAAGGACCAGCTGCGCAGCCTGGGAGTTATTTTGGACTCACAGCTGTCCATGGAGGAGCAGGTCAATTCTGTGCCCAGGGCAGCTGTTTATCAGCTCCATCTGGTACGCAGGATGAGACCCTACCCGCCTGCAGACTGTCTCGCCAGAGTGGTACATGCTCTGGTTATCTCTCGCTTGGACTACTGCAATGCGCTCTATGTGGGGCTACCTTTGAAGGTGACCCGGAAACTACAACTAATCCACAGTGCAGCAGCTAGACTGGTGACTGGGAGCGGCTGCCGAGACCACATAACACCGGTCTTGAAAGACCTACACTGGCTCCCAGGACGTTTCTGGGCACAATTCAAAGTGTTGGTGCTGACCTTTAAAGCCCTAAATGGTCTCGACCCAGGATACCTGAAGGAGCATCTCTACCTCCATCGTTCTGCCTGGACACTGAGGTCCAGCTCCAAGGGCCTTCTGGTGGTTCTCTCACTGAGAGAAGCTAAGTTACAGGGAACCAGGCAGAGGGCCTTCTTGGTAGTGGCACCCGCCCTGTGGAACACCCTCCCACCAGATGTCAAAGAGAAAAATAACTACCAAACTTTTAGAAGACATCTGAAGGCAGCCCTCTTTAGGGAAGCTTTTAATGTTTAATAGGTTACTGTATTTTAGTGTTTTGTTGGAAGCCGCCCAGAGTGGCTGGGGAAACCCAGCCAGATGGGCGGGGTATAAATAATAAATTATTATTATTATTATTATTAGCAAGAATAACCAGAGCAGTAAGAGGAAATACAAGATGGTAATAAAGAATGGAAAGTAATCAAAGAATATCTTAAAGATTACTGTGATAACAAAAGCTTTATGGCAGATGATAATAATATTTTATTTATATCCTGCCCACCCCAGCCGAAGCCGGGCTCAGAGCAGGTAACAACAGTATATCGAATGAGTCCTTTAGTATAAGGAAATATTGGAGAAAACTAGAACCAAAAAGGAGAATGTGAGGTGTGTGGGGGCGAAGATTTAGGAAACTGTAAAAAATTTAAGTTCAAAATAGTACAATGAGTATAGTTGGAAGGCTTTTCTTTATCGTAAATAACATCATTTTCTATTCTTCTACTTTTTCTCTCTCTTTTATTTCATTTATACTTTTTGTGTATTCATAATCTGTAATGTTTGAATGTAATGTTTTATATTGTATGTATTTTTAAAATTTCGGTACAATAAAGGTTTAAAAATTATCTAAAACAGGAAGTTACCTGTTTCTCGAAGCACCCAGCATGACTTCGACCAAACTGCGGGAGGCAGTGGAAGACAGAGGTGCCTGGTGTGCTCTGGTCCATGGGGTCATGAAGAGTCGGACATGACTAAACGACTAAAAAACAACAACAAAAACAGGAAGAGGGGGGAGGGACCTGCAAGGAATGCAGGGAAGGAAAGATCTCTCAGGGTGGAAGACGGGGAAAAGAGGGGGGCACCCAGGGGAGAGCTGGGGGAGCCTGCCTTTCTATGGGTTGATAAATGATATGATATATATGATACAAAGGTGATAAAGGGTATTTTTAGTTATTCTCCCCCCTTCTCTTTTTTATACACTTGTGTTTTGTAAGGGTTGTTTAATATTTTTTCCTTTTTTCCTTTTTGGTTGTCCCTCAGTGTGAATTCTTTGATGGGAAGTGAGAGAAATCCCCTGACTGAAGCTCTTCCCACATTCGAAGCACTGATAGGGTTTCTCCCCTGTATGAATTCTATGATGGGAAGTGAGAGATGCACTTTGACTGAAGCTCTTCCCACATTCAAAGCACTGATACAATTTCTCCCCTGTATGAATTTTTTGATGGGAAGTGAGATGGGAGCCTTGACTGAAGCTCTTCCCACATTCCAAGCACTGATAGGGTTTCTCCCCCGTATGAATTCTTTGGTGGGGAGTGAGATGATCCTTCCGCCTGAAGCTCTTTCCACACTGCAAGCAATGATAGGGTTTCTCCCCCGTATGAATTCTTTGATGGGAAGTCAGATGGTGGCTGCAACTAAAGCTCTTTCCACATTCGAAGCACTGATAGGGTTTCTCTCCTGTATGAATTCTATGATGGGAAGCGAGACTGACCTTCCAAGTGAAGCTCTTTCCACATTCTCTGCACTGATACAATTTCTCCCTACTCTTTGTTCTTTCGTGTGAAGTGAAGCTATCACTCCTAAAGAAGCTCTTTCTTTGATGGGAGGTGGACTGGGAGCTCTGACGGATGTTCTCTCCACACTCTGAATATTTATATGACTTCTCTGCTATGTGGATTCTGTTCTGGTCCCCCTTGTTCTTCCCTTCCAATTCATCACCATCTGCAATGAAGAGAAAAGCTAATTAGAACCTCAAAAAGAAATGGTGCTCCAGAATATTGAACAAATCCCCCCCACCTCACTGTGAGACTTGAGAGTGCTCCGTTTCAGCCTCAAGCGGACATCCATGGAGTCTAACTTAATGTCATTGTTGATGTGTGGCATCTTCAACCCCTCAGCGTTTCAGCATGCATGCGGGGCACATGACTCTCTTGAAACCGGTGGGGCCACACTGCCAGCATACTGTGACAGGTGACACAGAAGCATCAAATCCAACACCTGGACCCCCCCCCCCCAGCAATGCACTGCCATGTTAGTGTAAGTCATGCAAACTCTGCAGCGCTGTCCTGGACCCAAACCCCACTCAGAGCGAAGGCGACATGGTTCACATCCATTATTGAAGCAAGTTAATAAATGCTTGTGATAGAGGAAGAACTGGAGAGAGTTAGGTGTGAGGCCTTACTATAGTTTTCACTGCCTTTGTTGATTGGTATTAACTGACATACTGGTTGGCTTTAATCTGGGATAGATTTTGTTTGGCTCAATCCTGGAATCCACTCCATCTCCGAGGTCAGTCAAATGCAGACAGAAGCCAAAACAACAGACCTCACAGAAGTTATTTCAACTTCCCTAAAAGCTCTGAAGCCAATATTGAAGAAGGCCTGGGAGGTTCAGACAAGCCTGGTCCTTGTTTAAAAAGGCATGACTAGATGGAGAACATTCACAGAGGAAAGAGTTGATATCCCTCCATTCAGGATTCACCGTGGGGATGTTAGAATCCCAGACGCTGTTGGTCTCCCTCCAAACAGTGGAGGTTCAGGCAGGCAGGTGGAAGAGCCTGAAAAGGTGCTCCCCTTCTCCATCTCCATCCGCCTGCCTGCCTCCCCCCACCCCCAAGCTGAGCAAGCCCCAATACCTCTCCAGCTCCATCCATCCAAGTCACCAGATCTCTTGGAGGTCCCTGAGAGGGAACGCTCAGAGGTTGTGGGGAGGGATGCGGGAAACAACCTGACCAGGTCAACCGTCCATCTTCCCCCTTCCATCCTCGCTAGCTTTGCAGGATCAGTCTCTTTCATCCTTCCTAAGGAGTCGAGGAGCCTGGGAGAGAGGAAGAAGCAAAGGGAACCTCAGAGGCCCTGCAGGGATTCTCCTGCCCTAGATATTCTCCTGCCCCTGAAGAAGCACAAATGGGGCAGCCCCTTCCCAACACAAGCCCTTTTCCTAAACATCTCCAGTGGTTCCAATGTAGCCTTATTGGAGTTCACCGATTGGGTCTGCGTTGCTCCGTGACAGGAGGAAGGAAGTCAAAATGACACCGAGTTGGTTCAAAGAAAGAGTTTATTCTGCTCTCCGGATAGCAGAAGGCACTTGCGTGGTGAGTCCACAGCAAGTCCAAAGAAATGACAAGTTACATGCAGCATATATACCCTCCAGGCACCCTCTCCCTCCTTCCAACCACGTCAGCTTGTATACGTAGGTTGACAATGAAGCCTTAGCTTACAGGGGATTCATTTGCCCGCTTGCCCAGGACCGAGAACAAAAGCACCAGGGAAGCAACTTCTTCGGAGAAAAGAGTTTTATTGAGATCTGCGCAGAGGCTGCCAGTGGAATATCTTCCAAAGACTGGCGGCCCGTATACTGTGTTCAGCAAGCATTCTTATACCTGGGAGCATGCATTCGTCTCCCCAATCAGCTGGCAAGGTTACAACTTATTACCTTATACGGCATATGGCTATATGGCTAGCTAAGCTCCCCTCCCTCCCTTGTATGTGTGTTCTTCTTCTCTTGCATTACTGAAGCAGGAAGCAGGAAACAGGAAACAGCTTCTGGCCTACATAGCTGAAGCAATTGTGGTTTTAACCACAGCTGCTGCTAGCTGCTTAAGCACAACTGCAGCAGTTAGCTTGGGTCCTGATATTATTGAGATTAACCCTTCCCTCTCCCTTCACTCCCTCCTCTTCTTATGAACAACCTAATCCTTAGGTTCGTTCTGGGGTATGGGCCTATACTCTCTCACATATCCCATTGAACTCAGTGGGGCTTTTGGACAGAACTTGGTGGCAAAACCAGTGGCGCCCTGTCCCCAGTCCTGAAAACTGCAACCCCAGAGCATGGGCAGAAAGTAGACAAGTAGCTATTACATGTGGGTGCCCCCATGCTAGGTGCTTTGAATGGAGAGCCCAGTTCACACTCTTTGAGCTCTCTCACTGCAAGCCAGGCAGATGTTGTGGCCCTATTTGCCTCTGTCAGGGGTTCCCTAGGGACCAAATCTGTATGTGGAAGCAGAGGAGCTGGTGATGCCACATTTCTGAAATATCATGAGACGAATACACCACTCCTTCTTAGATATTGTCTGTGTTTATACACAACCTTCGCAAGTCTCCAGTCTCAAAATGTGGCCCCCACCCTGGCATGGAAGCCATCAAAGTATAGATCTTCCACATGTCCTAAATCTGTAGTGTTCTTAAGAACACCAGGCATGTATACCCTTTATAAACTCCAGAGGTGAGCTTTACACTCCTCTTGTGACAAGATTCCCAAAGGCTGAGGGTAGCTTGAAAGAACTAGCCTCTTTTGAGACTGCACCAATTTCCATTTCTTTTTTATCAAAACCCACAGACGCTCTGCTAGATTTTTCCAGAAGGTTTTACAAGTACCTTTCAAGGTGGCTAGAATTTTATTACAGATAGCCAAAAAGGATTTTATGTTTTCCATGTCCTCTGTTAATAGTACAAGCCACCCAATGACTGATAATCCCAGAAGGTTGGGAGAAGGAGTCTTTTATCCTTGTTTAGCATTTCCTGAGGATAAATCTGTTTTCACATTAGTTTGTCTACTTGTTTAGCCTGAATAGGGGAGAGACATGTTTTGTTGCATCTGGGACAGAGGAAGTGGCCCAGTTGTGCTGCTGCAGATGCAGAAGGGCTTTTCTTCTCCCTGTGCTCCTCCCATGTGCAAATGTTCCCGTCTGGCTACAGCCTCTGTTCAGAAATCTGACTTATCCCTCAATCTGAAGGGGGTTTCTTTGCATGCCCCCATGCAGTGGCGTAGCAAGGTCAGGTGTTAGCTGGTGCGGAAAATTTCCTGTCACTCCCCCCCACCCCATTGATTTTGTTTTGACTTTATTTCATATTTTCTTACAAAGGCATGTGGATTCTGGGCCTCTGATAACAAGGAGGCCACTGGGGACATATACTTAAATCCACAGGATGGGTTCTGTTATTTTATTTATATTTATTGTTTATTTAATAAAGTTTATTTTTAAAAGCCTGCAAAACTGTTTACCAAAACATAAAACAAAACAAAAAATGACAGCAGTAAAATCAAGAAAAATTAACAACCCTACTTTAAAACATACAAAAGCTAAAGTATTAAAACAGATTCAAATTCCTTCAGCTTCCCAATCATCTGAGTAAGCTTGCCTAAACAAGACTGCTTTTAGCAGGTGCCTGAAAAGAGTCTAGCAAAGGCACTATTTATTGGGATTTCACCATGCTCTGTATTATCTGAAAAGGAAAACATTTATTTAAAAAGCCGGGCTGCACAGCCTGGGAGTCTCATCATGATCAGCGGGACTTACTTATTCCTGAGCCGACGGTGCATAAGATGGGCTAGAATCCTATGCACCCCCTGCATCCAACTTGTACCTAAAAATCCACAAACCTGCGCCAGAGAGTTGTAGAGTAGGAAGGGACCCCTGAGGGTCATCTAGCCAACCCTCTGGGGCAATGCAGCAATCTCAACTAGACCATCCCTGACCGATGGCCATCCAGCCTCTCCTCTGTGTGCCTTCTCCTTTTCTGCAGTGGTTCCCCATTTGGGGGAAGGTCTCCCAAGGGAGGCACACCTGGCCCCTTCCTGACATCTTGAGGTGCCAGGCAAAAACCTTTTTCTATAACTGGGCCTTTGGCTGGTTAGCATTCTATGGCCTTTTCAATATGTTTGTGGGTGGAGAGATCATTGGTTTGCCTTTGCCTTTGTTTCATTATGCATTTGGTGTTCTAATTTTGCATGTTTATGTTGCGAATCGCCCTGTAAACTTTGGATGAAGGGCAGGATACACACCGAATAGTAGTAGTAGTAATAATAATAATAGCAGCAGCAGCAGTGAACAGCTACAGTTAATCAGGGGTGCCAACCTGAATAAAATATTAGAGGAAGTAGGCATCGGGCATAGCCAGGATTTATGTTAAGGGGCAGAATCTCATTTAATCAAGGATTTAATTCTCCCCATTGGACGCCCATGGGCCCAAGTAAGCCCCACCCTGCAAAGCTGATCCCAAGATGCAGCGTGCACACACCAGTTGAATGGCAATGCCCATTAACGGGGTGGGGGCCTCAAATATTTCATGGGGGAGCCAAAGGGACCTTGGTGCCCTGGGGTATGCCAATCTATGAGGAAGAGAAGCAGGCTTTGTTGCTCTCTCTCCCACCATCCCCCCTCCCCACTTTTTGGCCTTCGTTTCTACATCATTCTGGCAGGCAGAAATCCAGCAGGTCAGGAGGATTTCCTGTCAATATTGTTGCTGGAATGTTTGCAGTGACTGTGAGCTTCCATTGGATCATTGCAATGGATTGCATTGCATTGCATTTGAATTATGGTGCAGAGTCCCATGGACTGCAAGAAGATCAAACCTTTCCATTCTGAAGGAAATCAGCCCTGAGTGCTCACTGGAAGGACAGATCCTGAAGCTGAGACTCCAATACTTTGGCCCCCTCATGAGAAGAGAAGACTCCCTGGAAAAGACCCCCATGTTGGGAAAGATGGAGGGCACAAGGAGAAGGACGAGATGGTGGGACAGTGTTCTGGAAGCTCCCAGCATGAGGGAGGCAGCGGAAGACAGGAGGGCCTGGCGTGCTCTGCTCCAGGGGGTCACGAAGGGATTTCTGCACCAGGTCAAGGAATCTGTAGCCCCCCAATTACACCCCCCACACACCCACACCTGTATTTTGCCCAAGCAAAGGTGCAACTCTACCTGAAGCACAGGAACGAAGCAGCCAAAGGTACTTGATGACCTCCAGGCTAGGAGGGGAGCGCCTCCCTCCGCCCCGGGCGCCCCACCTTCCTTCCCCGGCTCCTTTTAACCCTTCTCCCCCCTTCCTGCCCCTTCTCCCCCTCCTCCTCCCCGCCCCTCTCCCCCCAACTCCTGGGGCGACGCCTGCCTGCCAGCCACTCCCTCCCTCCCTCCCTCCCTTCGCTGCTGCGCCTCCTTTGCCTTCTGCCCTGACTTGGGGGTCTCCCCCCACCGAGCAGGGACCCCCATGCCCCTCCCTGTCCCCTGGGACCCCCTTCTCCCCACGGCGCCCTCCGGGGGAAGAGAGAGGAGACTCACCCAGGAAGCTTGGGCCAAGGGAGAGAAGAAAGCAGCAGCCTCCTCGCGGCTGGCAGGAAGGGAAGTGGGCAGGGAGGTCCTTCACTTCCTGTCCTCTCTAGGAATCCAGCTCGGCTCCTTTTAACCCTTGCCAAGCCGAGGGCACCGAGCCCGCCTCTCCCTCCCTCTCCCTGGCTGCAGTTTCTCCTGCTTCTGCGCCTGCGCTCCAGGGGCTGCCCCCTTCCCTCCCTCTGGGCCAAGGACTCTGCCCCAAGGAGCCCCCATCGAAGCAGACCAACAGCAAGGGAGGCGGGGGTGGCCATGGGGGGGGGGTTACCTTGGCTCTGCCCCTCCCCCAAAAGAGAGGCTCCAGGATCCCAAGGAAAGGCTGGGATGGAGAAGAGGCGAAGGTCTGCGCAGTGGCAGGAGGTGTCTTGGGCTCAGAGATGGCTCCATCAAGACACACCCCCCCCCGGGGGAAAACCCCCAGCTCAGCGAGTGGCTTCCCAGACAGGAGATCCCCCCTCCCGAAAATGATCTCTTCCCCCCGCCAAGCGGATTTTCCTGCTTCTGCAGCCGCTTTTCATCCCAGGAAAAAGAGAGGAAAAAGTGTCCCATGCAAGGAATGAAACGCCCACGCGATCCTTTGGGTGGGGGAGACTCAAGGGGGGGGGACAGATGTGGAAGAGAAAAGAAATGACCATGCCTGCCTGCATGGGAGAGTAGGACTTACTTCTGAGTAAGCCAGCCTCGGGTGGGGCTGCACAGCAGTGCTTCCAAAAGTGATGGGATCAGTGTGCGGATCTCACGAAATTAATGCCGTGCTCTTATAAATGCACAGGGCTAAGTGCATTCACACAATCAGTAAAGCTTGAGGCCAGTAATTTATACCTTCAGATAAATCGAAAAAAGACATTGCCAGGAAAGACAATTTAAGGATTGGCAAAAAAACTTAGCGAAGTTTGTTTGGCAGGGAAAAAGGCCAAGGATAAAAATGAAGATACTAGTAGATAAGAAAGAGAGAGGAGGTTTTGATTTACCAGACCTGACTTTATATTATGAAGCTTCGTGCTTGGTATGGTTAAAAGACTGGCTGACCTTAGAAAACACCGACCTATTAGATTTAGAGGGCCATGATAATAGATATGGTTGGCATTCGTACCTATGGTATAACAAAGTAAAGGTACATAAAGGTTTTCTAAACCATGTGATTAGGAAATCTTTATATGAAGTATGGGATCGGAATAAAAACCTCCTGGAAAGAAAGACACCGTGGTGGATATCACCAATTGAGGTGCTGACAACAAAAAAAGCAAACATGGAAGGGGAAAGAATAACATATGAGGATATTACTAGGAAAACAGCCCAAGGGATAAAGCTCAAACCATACGACCAAATTGAAAAGAGGTTAACAGGGTGGCTGCAATACCATCAGATCAGTGATTTATTAAAGGAAGACAAAAAAAGAAATGGGTTCGAAGGTAAAAAATCGAAATTCCAAATCGAGTTAATAGACTGTAAAGATAAAACTTTATCAAGAATGTATAGCTTATTGCTAGAATGGTATACAAAAGATGAAGAAGTAAAGGAATCAATGATAAAATGGGCAACTGATATTGGGCATAACATTGAATTGGATGCGTGGAAAAGATTATGGAAGGAGGGTTTGAGATTCACAGGATGCATGGCTTTGAAGGAAAACTTGCTAAAAATGATGTATAGATGGCATTTGACGCCAGTAAAATTAGCTAAAATGTATAGGAAAAAAGAAAGAAAGTGTTGGAAATGTAAAAAGGCAGATGGGGACTATTTCCATATGTGGTGGACCTGCGATAAGGTAAAAAAAAATTTGGGAAGCAATTTATAATGAACTCAAAAAAATATTTAGATATACTTTCCCCAAAAGACCAGAAGCGTGACTATTAGGCTTAATAGGAACAGAAATTAAAATAGAAGATCAAAATTTGTTCATGTATGCTACAGCTGCTGCGAGGACCCTTCTGGCCCAAAGATGGAAAGTACAAGATATACCAACTATACAGGAGTGGCAGGCGAAGTTGACAGAATAGGCAGAACTTGCCAAACTGTCAGGGAGGATCCGGGACCAGGAAGATCAAAGATACCAAAATAACTGGAGTAAATTTATTGAATACTTAAAGAAGAATTGTAAAGAGGTCAAGACACTAGCAGGATTGACATAATACCTCCAATGTATAATAGTACTAATTTGAGAATGATGTGTGTGATGGAAAGACGATAAATATACCAGTTGTGGGGAGGGAGGGGGGTCGTGACTCGGCAGAGTCAAAGGAAATGTATGGTGCTATTACAATTTGTTGGAAAAGAATATGTAAGGAAAACAATAAAAATTCACTTGCAAAAAGAAAAAAGACATTGCCAGGAAGGAATAAAAGTCCTGGTGTTAGGATTATACGCAGCAAATGAAAAGAAGTCGGACTTTTAAATGCTGGGAGGGATGCAGGCAGTGGCGAAGGGGTTGTTTAGACCAGTGTTTCCCAAACGTTTTTGGGCAACGGCACACCTGTTTACCGGAAAAAAATCTCGCGGCACACCACCATTAAAGCCCCGCCCCGTGACGTCAGCGCGCAGCGTCACGCCGGGAGGGACGCACAAAAGTGAAAGTTTTTTCCCTTCCCCTTGCCGGGGTGGGAGGAGGCAGCAGAGCGAGGGACTGAGGGACGGCGGCAGCTGAGGCGGCGGCGGCTGTTGTGGTGGTGGCGGCGATAGCGGGCGGAGGAGGAGCCGTCGCCGGGAGTTGCTGCTGCTGCTGTTGCTGCTGCTGCCCGGACATGCCGGCCTCCTCCTCCTCCGCTGTCTCGCGCTCCTCCCTTTTGCGCGCGCTGCCCCGCCGCTCGGCACCAGCACCGCGGAGCCGCCCCCGGCTCGACGCGGATCCTCGCCGCCGCCGCCTCTCGCCGCCCGACTCGCCCGCCTCCCTCCCACGGCACACCAGCCGGTGTCTCACGGCACACTAGTGTGCCGCGGAACACCGGTTGGGAAACACTGGTTTAGACAGCCTTCCTAGAGAGAGAGAAGCTTGAAAAGCGAGAGAAAGGAAGAGAAATGAGGGCGAAATAGAAGACATCCCCCGATAAGCGAGGCAGCCCAGGGATACTGCAGCCTGGCCTGCCAGGAACCGGCCTCCTTGGCGCCTCAACCGGAGGCGAGGCTCCGATTTCGAAAGGCGGGAAAAGTCGTTTCCCTCAGAGCCGCTGAGGGGAGGAAGGAGCGGGGGGAGGGGCTCCTCCTCTCTTGCCCCTCAGAGACACAACGGGGACCCTCTTGTGAGGGGAGCAGAAAGGAGGGCTCTCAGACAAGGGGGCGGCAGGGGGGTCTCTCGTCTCTCTCCCCCCTCACAACCCCATTGCGTTCCTCTCATGGTGGAAGGCCTTGGAGAAAAGAAGCGACCGTGCCTGCTTTCAAAGACGGAGGTTCTCTTTCGACCTCTGCTTGCAAAAGCAAAAGAAGGGGGTCCCTTCGGGGAATGGTGGATCTTGACAACCTGAGTTGTTTCATGTCTCCCAACCTGAGTTGCTGGAGACACTACAGATGAGACAAAGCAGATGTTGGACATGACAAGTGGGAAGACTCCCTCAGAGGCGCCTTTCCCTGCTGGTGTTCCAACCAAGGGAAGAACGTGTCAGAAGTCGGTGGTTTGCCTTGAAAGAGGGACAGATAATTTACAGTTGAGAGGTGACTCGAGATAACAAGGAGAAAGAGCAGGTGGTAGCTGAAGAATGAGTGCGCATGCTCAAACGCTTCATGAATATTATAGAACACACCTCTGCGGGAGAAATGGCTCATTTGAATGACCAGGTAATGTATGTAACAGGTGGGAGAGCATATTAAGGAGCAAAAATGAAGAAGGCCTTGTGGGAAGCCTGTAAAGTGCAATTTCTTAACTAAGAGGAATTGGAGGAGGAATATTTGGACGCTCTTAGGTTAAAAATGATCTGTGATGTGAACTGGAATGCGCACTCCCTCTTTCCAGCATGAGCTGGGGGGGGGTCTTTGCCTGTGCAGTGCTGTGACTCCTTTCACAGAGACATCTGAATCCCTCTGGGAAAGAGTCCCTGGACAGTTTTGGTCTAACACCCCCCCCCCATAAAAGCCCCACAGGCAGGCATGGAAGCGCAGGAAGGAGGGGAGAGGGATGGGGAAGGTGGGGGTGCATGTTGATAAGGGGGGCAGCCCCTCACCATGGGACTCTCCCTCCTGACTCCCAACGCCAGTTCAAAGCAAGAGGGACACCTGCCATCCTTTCCCTGTGTTTACAGCCAGAAAACCAGTTTATACTGGGCTCCCAGAACCACCTGACCCCATTTCCCACCCCAGAGCGGGGCTGGACCAATCAGAAGCCTCTGCATTGGACAGCTGGCCAATCTGCTTTCTTCGCCCACTTTCCTGAGGGAGTTTTCCTCCTGAGTTTCCCTCTTGCCTGCTCCCCTTCATTTCTCCTTCATTCTCTTCCTGTTCCTCTTTCACCCATTGTTTTGGGGGTCAGCTGGGTTCCCCCCACCCCATGGCCTGGCAGGCCCAGGAGGAGCCCACAGAGGCGGCAGGGCCAGGATATGGCATTTCCCGCCCTTTTCTGAAATAGGCAGGAACACCATGTTGTATCTTCTGGAGGCCCCAGCCGCTCCCAGAGATGCCATGGCTCCCCTGTGGGCCACATGGGTCCCACGGTCTTGGGGTTTCTCCTCCTGGCTGAAGGAGGGTGGCACCTTTGGGTGCCAGCACTCACGGGGTATCCACAGCCGCCTTCCTGCCATGATGGCTTTGCCTCCGCAGGGCGGCCTCTTTCCTCGCCATGTTTGCCCAACAGAGGAGGCCTCTCCATTGGAAGAGGCCAGGCCAGCGGCTTCAGAAGAGGAAGCCATTTTGGAGAAGAACCGAGCTTGGCTGTTGTCTGCTGAGGGTCTCCTGCCTTTCTTCCAAGGCTTCCTGGGGGCTGCAATGGCCAGAGGAAGAGACAGCCCCCCCCCCAGCCTGAATCCCCTGCAGGGCCCTGGGCAGCAACCAGAGCCTGCATCAGTTTCCTTTCCCAAGGCCTTGGAGGAACCTTGGGGTGCGGAAGGAGGAACCCCAAATGGAGATCAGGCTCCTGACAAATGGGGAAAGGAACTTTATATGGCCTCTGTGAAAGAAAACTCTGGGTGGAGAGACTACTCAGCAGCCCAGCTCGTTGGGGTACAAGTCCCCCACTGGTCCATGTGGTCAGTAAAAGAAGGAAATTCCAGCCAAGTAATTTGGAGCAAAACAGCAGTCAGTAGACTTAGAGCCTTTATTGTTGCGCAACAGGTTCAAATAGCAGTATGAACTCTGAGCATGGGGAGACATTAACTTTTAAAACTTTTGCACCATATCCCAGAATATCCACCCTCCCTTCCCCACAGGTGGGCGGGGTTTGCAGCACCGAGTGGGGCTCACCTGGGCGGGTGCCACCTACCTGCTTGATCCGGCCTTTGACCTGCCCTTGGCCAGGGAGGACAATGGACAGCCGGCCGGGGGTGGGCCTAAGGCCAAAAGAAAAGAGGATGACTCCGTTGCTCAAGCCTCTTTTGCTCTTCTTCCTTCCAGGATCAGGATCAAGATCAGGAGCGTGTCCAAGCGGCTTGATTGAGGTAAGTAGCCGGCCTTCTTTGCTTTGCCTGGATGGGGGGCGGGGGAGAGATTTGGCCTCTCCGCCAGGCTAGGCCGCATTTTTGGCGTGCTCGGTTGGGCACGTTGCGGCCTTTTCGGCTTTTTTTCCGCGGCGTGGGAGGGAGCTTGACTGCTCTGCCACTGGCTGCTGGCCTGAGCCCCAGTGGGGCTTCTAGTGCGGCCTGCTCGCCTTTTGCGGCGGCAGGGGAGGCATCGCTTAACGCCGGCCCGGGACCCCTGCTGACCCGGGAGGACATCGCGCGCCTGGCTAGGCTGCAAACACGGCCTGATTGGCTTTTGCGGCGGGAGGGGGGATCATCAATACATTGCACAGAATCATCAATACATCTTTTTTTTAAATAATATTTATTATTTTTCCAAAAACACTGAAAGAAAAAAGAAAACAAAAAACAAGAAAAACAATACAACACATCAAATTAACAAAACAATATTAAGACAATAAAATAAATCAACCAATTTCGTTATCCCATCTTTCATTCACTTATTTCCACGACCTCCTCACACCTCCCTTTTTGTATTCCACTTCTGTTAGTTACTTCAGCAATTCCTTTCCATCCTCCTCTGTTTTCAATCCTATAATTATCTTAACTCATTCTAACCTTATTTTTTTCCTTTAATACTCTATTAATCTATCTATACTTAATTCCTTATAATATTTCTACAAAAGCCATATTACTTCATTCCAACATTTTTCTAACATTCATTAATTTTACAATATTTCTGTAAATAGTTGTCAGAGCTGCTTGAAGATCCTAGCTCACAGAGGATCACGCTAGCCAGCGATCATTAAGTAAAAGTCTTTATTGAGTTACAGTTTCCATTCTCAAGCTGCTGCGTGCAACTCTACGTCTAGTAGCTAGATCGGCGAAGCTCCGTCTGAGTCTCCGCCCCGTGTGCACCAACTTAATATCCTAGCCCGGCTCCACCTTTTCCGCCTGACTGTCCTCCTCTGGGTCCCTCTACCCCCCGGGGTCTCTTCCTTCCGGGATTCTTCTGACGCTGACCCCCCGGACCCTCCTGTCTCCTTGCGCCGGGCTTTAGGACCTGGCTCCCTTTCCGGGCTGCTTACTGCGCCGCCTTCCTCTGCATTTGAACTTGGCGCGCGCGCCCAACCTTCCACTTTCCGCTTAACCGTTTCTTCGCTCCCCGATGGAGGTGTGGCCACTCCTGACTCGTGCCCTCCCTCCTGTGGTGAGCTGCCAGCGCTTGCCCCCTGGCTCCCTTCCTCTTCCCTGCTCTCTGGCGGTGACGCTGGTCCCAATTTCCAACTGCTCTCCTCTGAGTCCCCTCTGGCTCTATCTTCCTGGGGTGCCCCCCTAGACTCCCCCCTTGCCCTGGCCACTGGTGCTCCTTTCTGTGAATCCTCTGATTCACTGGAAAGACTCGGAGATCTCGGGTCGTCGTCATCACTCATCTTTTCTTCTGCCTCCTCCCCTTCGCTCTCTGTTTCCTCCCTTGCCCTTGCCTCTGCTCCTAAACCCCTGACAATAGTCTTTAAACTTTTTCCAATCTTCTTCCACTGACTCTTCTCCCTGGTCTCGGATTCTGCCAGTCATTTCCGCCAATTCCATATAGTCCATCAACTTCATCTGCCATTCTTTGGCACCAATTGGCCGACCATCAATACATCATTGCTACATCGCTAAATTTCAGAAAGGGGAGGGTTACACAAGATTAGCATAGGCAAACATGTCTTAAGTACCCACCACCCAAAAGTACAACAGAACTTCCTTTGCATGTCTGGAGCCTGAGGCAAGTCCGGTGATGAGATCTGGCTTCCCTTGGAGAACAGTGAGCCCAGCAATTGTCACCTCTGGGCATTTCCTGAGTTAGGAGGTGTGTATACATGTCTTCACGCTTGGAGAGGTGGCAGGGGAAAGAGTCCTTTTTCCAAGGGCAATGGAATGGAGGAAACTGGCAAAGGAGGTAATTTTATATTTTTAAAGCTAAGTATCTTCCCTGAGCTGTCAAGTTGAAAGGATAAATTCAGGCAGAATATTGGTAACATTTAACAATTTTAATGATGTGCCCCCCCCCCGGTCATTTCCATCACACATCTTTACAGAATAGTCTAGGAATTGCCTCCAAGGTCCAGGGACTGATCTGCCCTGGCTTCCTTCTCGGAGGTCCCTTCCAAAGGAGAAGGGGTCCCAGGTCTCCATGGAGGGGAAGCATCCCTGAGGCCTGCATTTGAGGCCGATGCTTTCGCCTTTCAGGCTCCGGCCACCTTCTCTGTGGTGTTTATATGTGAGCTGTAGAGATGGGATCACATGCAGACATCCCCAAATTTCATAAGGATCCTGTGAAAAAGATGGGTTCTGCTTTGGAATAATGCCCCCCCAAACCACCTGTAAAATGAACTTCACAGTATGAAAAAAATATTTTTTAAAATTTGTCGCTGATTCATTTTTTGAATGTTTTAAAGAGTTGTTCCTACCAAAAAAATTAGTGTTTCAGTCTCATTATAAATCATTTTCATATATATTTATTTTTTTAATTCAGTCATGTGTATGCAGGAGAAATTCAAAAAGAGAATCCTAGACTGGAGGTTACCCGCAGAAAACCAAAAGAAAAGGAGGAAGTGTCCAAGTGGAAAGATAAGGCCTTTATTGAATACAATTGTGCCTGCAAAGAACCACATCCCAAAAAGTGTTGCCACAGAAACTAGGGAGCTAAAGATGCTCTTCTGGCAGAGGGGTAGAATGTCATGGCAAAAGTCTTGAGGGTAGAAACTGGAAAATACATTCAAAGCACTGATACGGTTTCTGACCTGTATGAGTTCTTTGATGGGAAGTGAGACGAACTGTGACAAAAGCTCTTTCCACGCTCATGGCATTGAAAAGATTTCTCCCCTGTATGAATTCTTTGATGGCTAGTGAGCTTGGCCCCCTCCCAGAAGCTTCATTTAGTCTCCATCTTCTATGTGTTAATTGTTCCCTTTGACATATAACTAATACTGAATAGTGGTCTTAAGATTGTTCTCAGTTGTATTTCCACTTTCCAACAAAAGAGCCAGTTCTTTTGTTGCCCACACCGCATCTCTTCTACTTGTTGAAGGACCAGGTGCGCAGCCTGGGAGTCATTTTGGACTCACAGCTGTCCATGGAGGCACAGGTCAAATCTGTGTCCAGGGCAGCTGTTTACCAGCTCCATCTGGTACGTAGGCTGAGACCCTATCTGCCTGCGGACTGTCTCGCCAGAGTGGTGCATGCTCTGGTTATCTCCCGCTTGGACTACTGCAATGCACTCTACGTGGGGCTACCTTTGAAGATGACTCGGAAACTACAACTAATCCAGAATGCGGCAGCTAGACTGGTGACTGGGGGCGGCCGCCGAGACCATATAACACCAGTCTTGAAAGACCTACATTGGCTCCCAGTACGTTTCCGAGCACAATTCAAAGTGTTGGTGCTGACCTTTAAAGCCCTAAACGGCCTCGGCCCAGTATACCTGAAGGAGCGTCTCCACCCCCATCATTCTACCCGGACGCTGAGGTCCAGCGCCAAGGGCCTTCTGGCGGTTCCCTCATTGCGAGAAGCAAAGCTACAGGGAACCAGGCAGAGGGCCTTCTCGGTAGTGGCGCCCGCCCTGTGGAACGCCCTTCCAGCAGATGTCAAAGCGATAAACAACTACCTGGCATTCAGAAGACATCTTAAGGCAGCCCTGTTCAGGGAAGTTTTTAACGTGTGATTTTACTGTATTTTTGGTTTTATGGAAGCCGCCCAGAGTGGCTGGGGATGCCCAGCCAGATGGGCGGGGTATAAATAATAAATTATTATTATTATTATTATTATTATTATTATTATTATTATTATTATTAAAATGTATATTCCCTGTCTAATAGATGTTTCTCTCCATAGGTCCACTAATTTGTTGTCATGTTCAAAAAGGAATTAGGCATTTCCCCCTCCTTTTGTGTCCTAATTTCCATATTATCCTGTCCTAACCTAATGAAACGGCCCCATTTAGATCTCCCATTAACATTATATTCCCTATAAAGTTTATATCCCCCCTTTATAAAGTTCAGGTGTCCTCTCATTGGGAGCATATATTCCCAAAATTATCCATCGCTGCCCTCTGACGAAGAAATGAGCAGTCCATAATTTTAACGGTAGGTTTATTGTAGCTGTGAGAGACAAAATAACAACAGGAAAATCCCCAGAAACCCAGAAGACAAAAGTCAGAGATTGATGTGCATTATAATGAGTGAAATAAGTATTTGATCCCCTATCAACCAGCCAGATGTCAAATCTACCTGGTATCTTCACTGTATGTAATAAACTGAGATTAGAAGCACCTGCTGTAAGGCAGAGATCTTACCTGTTATCCCAGGTTGTTACAGTACCTGTACAAAAGACACCTGTTGACAGAAGCAATCAATCATACCAGGGCATTGAAAATGGGTCGAGGATAGGTATTCCAGCATGGAAATTACCCAAAACACACGGCCAAGGCAACAAAGGAATGGCTCAAGAAGCAGCACATTAAGGTCCTGGAGTGGCCTAGCCAGTCTCCAGACCTTAATCCCAATAAAAAATCTGTGAAGGGAGCTGAAGGTTCGAGTAGCTACACACCAGCCTTGAAATCTTACTGACTTGGAGAGGATCTGCAAAGAGGAGTGAGACAAAATACCTCCTGAGACGTGTGCAAACCTGGTGGCCACCTACAAGAAACGACTGACCTCTGTAATTGCCAACAAGGGTTTTGCCACCAAGGACGAAGTCATCTTTTGCAAAGGGATCAAATACTTATTTCACTCATTATAATGCACAGCACATCAATCTCTGACTTTTGTCTTCTGGGTTTCTGGGGGTTTTCTTGTTGTTATTCTGTCTCTCACAGCTACAAATAAACATACCATTTAAATTAAGGATGGCTTATTTCTTCATCAGAGGGCAAACAGGCAAATTTAGCAGGGGGTCAAATACTCACCCCCCCTCCCTCACTGTAACTCCGTAATTACCTTTATTATGGTAATTTTTGCACGAAATGTTCCTTTCATATCTCCAATTTTCTTGAACAGATCTTTGGTGTTTCCCATTCTATTGTTATATGATACAAATGTGATAAAGGGTATTTTTAGTTATTCTCCCCCGTCCCTTTCTCTTTCCCATTCAACTGTGTTTTGTACGGGTTGTTTAATAATTTTTGCTTCATTACTTTTCCTTTTTGGTCTTCCCTCTGCATGAATTCTTTGATGGGAATTGAGACCATCCTTCCGATTGAAGCTCTTTCCACAGTCCAAGCACTGATAGGGTTTCTCCCCTGTATGAATTATTTGGTGCAAAGTGAGTGTCTTCCTGTGACTGAAGCTCTTCCCACATTCCAGGCATTTATATGGTTTCTCCCCTGTATGAATTCTTTGATGGACTGTGAAATGGGCACTGTTTCTGAAGCTCTTTCCACATTCCAGGCATGGATATGGTTTCTCCCCTGTATGAATTCTTTGATGTGAAGTGAGACTGTGACTGAGACTGAAGCTTTTCCCACATTCCAGGCATTGAAAGGGTTTCTCCCCTGTATGAATTCTTTGATGGGAAGTGAGATCACCTCTCTGACGAAAGCTCTTTCCACATTCCAAGCACTGATATGGTTTCTGCCCTGTATGAATTCTTTGATGGGAAGTGAGATTGGAGCTCTGACTGAAGCTCTTTTCACACTCGTGGCATTGAAAAGGTTTCTCCCCTGTGTGAATTCTTTGATGAGAAGTGAGACCATCCTTCCGATTGAACCTCATCCCACATTCCAAGCACTGATAGGGTTTTTCCCCAGTATGAATTCTTTGATGGGAAGTGAGACTGGAACTGTGACGAAAGCTCTTTTCACACTCATGGCATTGAAAAGGTTTCTCCCCTGTATGAATTCTTTGATGGGAAGAGAGCTTTGACCTATCCCTGAAGCTCTTTCCACATTCCAAGCACTGATAGGGTTTCTCCCCTGTATGAATTCTTTGATGGGAAGTGAGACTATGGCTGAGACTGAAGCTCTTTCCACATTCGAAGCACTGATAGGGTTTCTCCCCTGTATGAATTCTTTGATGGGAAGTGAGATGTGCACTTTGACTAAAGCTCTTTCCACATTCTAAGCACTGATAGGGTTTCTCCCCTGTATGAATTCTTTGATGGAATGTGAGACTCAGCCGGATACGAAAGCTCTTTCCACACTCATGGCATTGAAAAGGTTTCTCCCCTCTATGAATTATTTGATGGCTTGTGAGCTTAATCTCCGTCCGGAAGCTCTTTCCACATTCCAAACACTGATATGTTTTCTCCCCTGTATGAATCCTTTGATGTGAAGTGAGACTACCCTTCTGGCTGAAGCTTTTTTCACATTCTGGGCACTTATAAGGTTTGTCTCCAGTATGAATTCTTTGATGGGAAGAGAGCGTTGCCCCCTCCTTGAAGCTCTTTCCACATTCGAAGCACTGATAGGGTTTCTCCCCTGTATGAATTCTTTGATGAGAACTGAGATGGGAACTTTTTCTGAAGCTCGTTCCACATTCGAAGCACTGATAGGGTTTCTCCCCCGTATGAATTCTTTGATGGGAAGTGAGATGATCCTTCCGATTGAAGCTCTTCCCACACTGCAAGCAATGATAGGGTTTCTCCCCTGTATGAATTCTTTGATGGGAAGTGAAATGGTGGCTGTAACTAAAGCTCTTTCCACATTCCATGCAGTTATAGGGTTTCTCCCCTGTATGAATTCTATGATGGGAAGCGAGACTGTCCTTCCGAGTGAAACTCTTTCCACATTCTCTGCACTGATACAATTTCTCCCTACTCTTTGTTCTTTCGTGTGAAGTGAAGCTATCCCTCCTAACGAAGCTCTTTCTTTGATGGGAGGTGGAATGGGAGCTCTGACGGATGTTCTCTCCACACTCTGAATATTTATATGACTTCTCTGCTATGTGGATTCTGTTCTGGTCCCCCTTGTTCTTCTCTTCCAGTTCTTCACCATCTGCAATGAAAAGAGAAGCTAATTGGAGCCTCGGAAAGAAATGGCGCTCCAGATTATTGAACAAAATCCCCCCCCCCGCGAGACTTGAGAGTGCTCTGTTTCAGCCTCAAGCAGACATCCTTGGAGTCTAACTTAATGTCATTGTTGATGTGTGGCATCTTTGACCCCCCCAGCATTTCTGCATACCTGCGGGGCACCTGACTCTCTTGAAACCGGTGGGGCCACACTGCCAGCATACCGTGACGGGGCACAGATGACACAGAAGCATCAAATCCAACACCTGCCCCCCCCTCCCCCAGCAATGCACTGCCATGTTAGTGTAAGTCACTCTGCATCGCTGTCCTGGACCCAAACCCCACTCAGAGCGAAGGCGACATGGTTCACATCCATTATTGAACAAAGTTAATAAATGCTTGTGACAGAGGAAGAACTGGAGAGAGTTAGGTGTGAGGCCTTACTATAGTTTTCACTGCCTTTGTTGATTGGTATTAACTGACATACTGCTTGGCTTTAATCTGGGATAGATTTTGTTTGGCTCAATCCTGGAATCCACTCCATCTCCGAGGTCAGTCTAATGCAGACAGAGCCAAAACAACAGACCTCACAGAAGTTATTTCAACTTCCCTAAAAGCTCTGAAGCCAATATTGAAGAAGGCCTGGAGGTTCAGACAAGCCTGGTCCTTGTTTAAAAAGGCATGACTAGATGGAGAACATTCACAGAGGAAAGAGTTGATATCCCTCCATTCAGGATTCACCGTGGGGATGTTAGAATCCCAGACACTGTTGGTCTCCCTCCAAACAGTGGAGGTTCAGGCAGGCAGGTGGAGGAGCCTGAAAAGGTGCTCCCCTTCTCCATCTCCATCCGCCTGCCTGCCTCCCCCCACCCCCAAGCTGAGCAAGCCCCAATACCTCTCCAGCTCCATCCATCCAAGTCACCAGATCTCTTGGAGGTCCCTGAGAGGGAACACTCAGAGGTTGTGGGGAGGGGTGCGGGAGATAACCTGACCAGGTCAACCGTCCATCTTCCCCCTTCCATCCTCGCTAGCTTTGCAGGATCCGTCTCTTTCATCCTTCCTGAGGAGTCGAGGAGCCTGGGAGAGAGGAAGAAGCAAACCTCAGAGGCCCTGCAGGGATTCTCCTGCCCTAGATATTCTCCTGCCCCTGAAGAAGCACAAATGGGGCAGCCCCTTCCCAACACAAGCCCTTTTCCTAAACATCTCCAATGGTTCCAATGTAGCCTTATTGGAGTTCACCGATTGGGTCTGCGTTGCTCCGTGACAGGAGGAAGGAAGTCAAAATGACACCGAGTTGGTTCAAAGAAAGAGTTTATTCTGCTCTCCGGATAGCAGAAGGCACTTGCGTGGTGAGTCCACAGCAAGTCCAAAAAAATGACAAGTTACATGCAGCATATATACCCTCCAGGCACCCTCTCCCTCCTTCCAACCACGTCAGCTTGTATACGTAGGTTGACAATGAAGCCTTAGCTTACAGGGGATTCATTTGCCTGCTTGCCCAGGACCGAGGAGAGAACAAAAGCACCAGGGAAGCAACTTCTTCGGAGAAAAGAGTTTTATTGAGATCTGCGCAGAGGCAGCCAGTGGAATATCTTCCAAAGACTGGCGGCCCGTATACTGTGTTCAGCAAGCATTCTTATACCTGGGAGCATGCATTCGTCTCCCCAATCAGCTGGCAAGGTTACAACTTATTACCTTATATGGCATATGGCTATATGGCTAGCTAAGCTCCCCTCCCTCCCTTGTATGTGTGTTCTTCTTCTCTTGCATTACTGAAGCAGGAAGCAGGAAACAGCTTCTGGCCTACATAGCTGAAGCAATTGTGGTTTTAACCACAGCTGCTGCTAGCTGCTTAACCACAACTGCAGCAGTTAGCTTGGGTCCTGATATTATTGAGATTACCCCTTCCCTCTCCCTTCACTCCCTCCTCTTCTTATGAACAACCTAATCCTTAGGTTCGTTCTGGGGTATGGGCCTATACTCTCTCACATATCCCATTGAACTCAGTGGGGCTTTTGGACAGAACTTGGTGGCAGAACCAGTGGCGCCCTGTCCCCAATCCTGAAAACTGCAACCCCAGAGCATGGGCAGAAAGTAGACAAGTAGCTATTACATGTGGGTGCCCCCATGCTAGGTGCTTTGAATGGAGAGCCCAGTTCACACTCTTTGAGCTCTCTCACTGCAAGCCAGGCAGATGTTGTGGCCCTATTTGCCTCTGTCAGGGGTTGCCTGGGGACCAAATCTGTATGTGGAAGCAGAGGAGCTGGTGATGCCACATTTCTGAAATATCATGAGACGAAAACACCACTCCTCCTTAGATATTGTCTGTGTTTATACACCACCTTCGCAAGTCTCCAGTCTCAAAATGTGGCCCCCACCCTGGCATGGAAGCCATCAATGTATAGATCTTCCCCATGTCCTAAATCTGTAGTGTTCTTAAGAACACCAGGCATGTATACCCTTTATAAACTCCAGAGGTGAGCTTTACACTCCTCTTGTGACAAGATTCCCAAAGGCTGAGGGTAGCTTGAAAGAACTAGCCTATTTTGAGACTGCACCAATTTCCATTTCTTTTTTATCAAAACTCACAGACGCTCTGCTAGATTTTTCCAGAAGGTTTTACAAGTACCTTTCAAGATGGTTAGAATTTTATTACAGATAGCCAAAAATGATTTTATGTTTTCCATGTCCTCTGTTAATAGTACAAGCCACCCAATGACTGATAATCCCAGAAGGTTGGGAGAAGGAGTCTTTTATCCTTGTTTAGCATTTCCTGAGGATAAATCTGCTTTCACATTAGTTTGTCTACTTGTTTAGCCTGAATAGGGGAGAGACATGTTTTGTTGCATCTGGGACAGAGGAAGTGGCCCAGTTGTGCTGCTGCAGATGCAGAAGGGCTTTTCTTCTCCCTGTGCTCCTCCCATGTGCAAATGTTCCCGTCTGGCTACAGCCTCTGTTCAGAAATGTGACTTATCCCTCAATCTGAAGGGGGTTTCTTTGCATGCCCCCATGCAGTGGCGTAGCAAGGTCAGGTGTTAGCTGGTGCGGAAAATTTCCTGTCACTCCCCCCCCCCCCCGTTGATTTTGTTTTGACTTTATTTCATATTTTCTTACAAAGGAATGTGGATTCTGGGCCTCTGATAACAAGGAGGCCACTGGGGGCAGATACTTAAATCCACAGGATGGGTTCTGTTATTTTATTTATATTTATTGTTTATTTAATAAAGTTTATTTTTAAAAGCCTGCAAAAATGTTTACCAAAACATAAAACAAAACAAAAAATCACAGCAGTAAAATCAAGAAAAATTAACAACCCTACTTTAAAACATACAAAAGCTAAAGTATTAAAACAGATTAAAATTCCTTCAGCTTCCCAATCATCTGAGTAAGCTTGCCTAAACAAGACTGCTTTTAGCAGGTGCCTGAAAAGAGTCTAGCAAAGGCACTATTTATTGGGATTTCACCATGCTCTGTATTATCTGAAAAGGAAAACATTTATTTAAAAAGCAAGACTGCACAGCCTGGGAGTCTCATCATGATCAGCGGGACTTACTTATTCCTGAGCCGACGGTGCATAAGGTGGGCTAGAATCCTATGCACCCCCTGCATCCAACTTGTACCTAAATATCTTCACAAACCTGCGTCAGAGAGTTGTAGAGTAGGAAGGGACCCCTGAGGGTCATCTAGCCAACCCTCTGGGGCAATGCAGCAATCTCAACTAGACCATCCCTGACCGATGGCCATCCAGCCTCTCCTCTGTGTGCCTTCTCCATGAGAGGTCTGGGTGGTGGCAACACAAAAACGAACCTTTTCTGCAGTGGCTCCCCATTCGGGGGAAGCTCTCCCAAGAGAGGCTCGCCTGGACCCTTCCTGACATCTTGAGGTGCCAGGCAAAAACCTTTTTCTATAACTGGGCCTTTGGCTGGTTAGCATTCTATGGCCTTTTCAATATGTTTGTGGGAGGAGAGATCATTGCCTTTGCCTTTGTTTCATTATGCGTTTGGTGTTCTAATTTTGCATGTTTATGTTGTGAATCGCCCTGTAAACTTTGGATGAAGGGCAGGATACACACCGAATAGTAGTAGTAGTAGTAGTAATAATAATAGCAGCAGCAGCAGTGAACAGCTACAGTTAATCAGGGGTGCCAACCTGAATAAAATATTAGAGGAAGTAGGCATCGGGCATAGCCAGGATTGATGTTAAGGGGCAGAATCTCATTTAATCAAGGATTTAATTCTCCCCATCGGACGCCCATGGACCCAAGTAAGCCCCACCCTGCAAAGCTGATCCCAAGATGCAGCGTGCACACACCAGTTGAATGGCAATGCCCATTAACGGGGTGGGGGCCTCAAATATTTCATGGGGGAGCCAAAGGGACCTTGGTGCCCTGGGGTATGCCAATCTATGAGGAAGAGAAGCAGGCTTTGTTGCTCTCTCTCCCACCATCCCCCCTCCCCACTTTTTGGGCTGGGTTTCTACATCATTCTGGCAGGCAGAAATCCAGCAGGTCAGGAGGATTTCCTGTCAATATTGTTGCTGGAATGTTTGCAGTGACTGTGAGCTTCCATTGGATCATTGTAATGGATTGCATTGCATTGCATTTGAATTATGGTGCAGAGTCCCATGGACTGCAAGAAGATCCAACCTCTCCATTTTGAAGGAAATCAGCCCTGAGTGCTCACTGGAAGGACAGATCCTGAAGCTGAGGCTCCAAGACTTTGGCCCCCTCATGAGAAGAGAAGCCTCCCTGGAAAAGACCCTGATGTTGGGAAAGATGGAGGGCGCAAGGAGAAGGGGACGACAGAGGACGAGATGGTGGGACAGTGTTCTCGAAGAGACCAGCATGAGCTTGACCAAATTGTGGGGGGCAGTGGAAGACAGGTGGGCCTGGCGTGCTCTGGTCCAGGGGGTCACAAAGAGGCGGACACGACTCAACAACAAGAACGGATTGCTTTGAAGGGGTTTCTGCACCAGGTCAAGGAATCTGTAGCCCCCCCAGTTACACCCCCCACACACCCACACCTGTATTTTGCCCAAGCAAAGGTGCAACTCTACCTGAAGCACAGGAACGAAGCAGCCAAAGGTACTTGATGACCTCCAGGCTAGGAGGGGAGCGCCTCCCTCCCCCCCCGGGCGCCCCACCTTCCTTCCCCGGCTTCTAGCCCAACTCCTGGGGCGACGCCTGCCTGCCAGCCACTCCCTCCCTCCCTCCCTCCCTCCCTTCGCTGCTGCGCCTCCTTTGCCTTCTGCCATGACTTGGGGGTCTCCCCCCACTGAGCAGGGCCCCCCATGCCCCTCCCTGCCCCCTGGGACCCCCTTCTCCCCACGGCACCCTCCGGGGGAAGAGAGAGGAGACTCACCCAGGAAGCTTGGGCCCAGGCGAGAGAAGAAAGCAGCAGCCTCCTCGCGGCTGGCAGGAAGGGAAGTGGGCCAGGGAGGTCCTTCACTTCCTGTCCTCTCTAGGGCAATCCAGCTCGGCTCCTTTTAACCCTTGCCAAGCCGAGGGCACCGAGCCCGCCTCTCCCTCTCCCTGGCTGCTTCTGCGCCTGCGCTCCAGGGGCTGCCCCCTTCCCTCCCTCTGGGCCAAGGACTCTGCCCCAAGGAGCCCCCATCGAAGCAGACCAACAGCAAGGGGGGCGGGGGTGGCCATGGGGGGGGTTACCTTGGCTCTGCCCCTCCCCCAAAAGAGAGGCTCCAGGATCCCAAGGAAAGGCTGGGATGGAGAAGAGGCGAAGGTCTGCGCAGTGGCAGGAGGTGTCTTGGGCTCAGAGATGGCTCCATCAAGACACCCCCCCCCCCCGGGGGAAAACCCCCAGCTCAGCGAGTGGCTTCCCAGACAGGAGATCCCCCCTCCCGAAAATGATCTCTTCCCCCCGCCAAGCGGATTTTCCTGCTTCTGCAGCCGCTTTTCATCCCAGGAAAAAGAGAGGAAAAAGTGTCCCATGCAAGGAATGAAACGCCCACGCGATCCTTTGGGTGGGGGAGACTCAAGGGGGGGGGACAGATGTGGAAGAGAAAAGAAATGACCATGCCTGCCTGCATGGGAGAGTAGGACTTACTTCTGAGTAAGCCAGCCTCGGGTGGGGCTGCACAGCAGTGCTTCCAAAAGTGATGGGATCAGTGTGCGGATCTCACGAAATTAATGCCGTGCTCTTATAAATGCACAGGGCTAAGTGCATTCACACATACAAGGGTTCACAAACCCCTGCGTGTAACTGCAGGTGATGCAATAGGGACCCTTTTGCTGGGAGTTTCCTGAAGGGATCTGCTTCACTTGCAAAGCCAAGAAAGAAACGTGTGTGCAGATTCTGAACATGGCTGCCAACGTTTCCCTTTTTTAAAGGGAATTCCCTTATTCCGAATAGGATTCCTCGCAAGAAAAGGGAAAAGTTGACAGTTATGATTCTGAAAGCGGAGGAATTCTGGAGGAAGAAATAGAAGGAGCTGGGAGATCCTGCACAGGTGGAATCTCATGAAGAAGAGCAAGTCGGAATTATTGGGGCTGGACTTGTGCTGTTGTAGCCTTATGAGGCTTTGCCCTCGGGTGGGAAAAATATTGCGCCCGGGAAAGGGAAGTGGGAGTCAACAGACACTCAAGGAATAGTTTCGGAGAAAAGGCTTTTATTTCTACCATCCATGAACTGGTAGAAGGAGCAAGTGTGGTAAGTCACAAAAAGCATGCATGAAGTTCACAGTCATGTGCACAAGCATATATACCCCTTTCCAGTTCCCTCCTCCCTCAGTTAGTTTTTTCCTAACTTGTACTTGCTGCCATACTGGGCACCGTTTGGCACGGCACGGGTAATCACAGTTCTGCTTTTCCTAAGCCATGGGGGACGGTCAGGAACTTCACATAAGTGTTGGAGTCTATTTTTCATCAGGTTTTTTCTTCTTCAGGAAACATTGCAGGGGGGTCGTGGGAGTTGTTTTACTGCTTTTTCTCCATGACCCTGGAACACTTGGACACTTGGGATACTGGGACACCCCTCCTCCTAACGTTATTTTTCCACTCAGTCACAGGCCAGACGTTGCTTCCAACGTCTCACACACTCAAAACATTCACTGGAGTGTCCCCACACGCACATTCAGAAAAACCCATGCACCTCCCCAAATCCCCCTTTTTTACCAAAACCAACCAACCGGCAGTGCTTAGACTTCGACCGGGGCCCAGCAGCACCCTTTTTGCTGCTTTTCTGGGTGACACCAAAACCAGTGGCACTTTTCCTGCCCTACTGGTCGGGCTGATCAGGCCCTGTTTGTTTGCTCCCACCTATACCCTGTGGAGCCTACCTTTTTCCTCGAGGTTCCTTCCTTCGGCCGTTGCTTTTTCTCCGGTCCTTGCAGTGTGTCCACTCAGGAACGGGTGGCAATTCCTCCCACGAACTTGGCAGGATGTGCACTGGAACTGCTGACACGAACCAAGCTGTTCACGGCAGGGACGCCTTGAACCCACATCCCTTATCCTCAGGGATTCAGTTTCTCCCGGCCAACGCACCAAGAAATGTAGCCTTATGAGGCTTTGCCCTCGGGTGGGGAAAATATTGCGCCTGGGAAAGGGAAGTGGGAGTCAACAGACACTCAAGGAATAGTTTTGGAGAAAAAGGCTTTTATTTCTACCATCCATGAACTGGTAGAAGGAGCAAGTGTGATAAGTCACAAAAAGCATGCATGAAGTTCACAGTCATGTGCACAATCATATCTACCCCTTTCCAGTTCCCTCCTCCTTTCTCCTCCCTCAGGAGTCCTGCCCCATGTTGAGGTTCCTGAGCATGTACAGAAAGCTGTCTTGGGACTATTGTGGACTCTTGGCAGGAAAGGGGGTTGATGGGGTTTTCAGAGTGTTCCCGTTGTTTCATTCTTGTGCTTTGGCATGCTTCCCGGAGAGAAAGCAAGTTGCAATGTGGTTCTGAGAAAGGCATGAGAAGACAATGGGCTCTGTTCTCTACCTTGTTGCAATCTTTTTAGTTACAGCAAGCGGAATGTTTCTGATGCTTAGCGGCTGAGAAAATGATTTTGAGAAGCTTTGAGAAGCTTTGAGCCTGCTTGGGGGGGGGGTGTGACTTCAGGCCTAGGTGGGGTCACCTCTCCTCACCTTCCTTCATTGTTTTCTTTGCGAAAATAAAGACTCGGGTTTCTAAAATATGGCTTATAAATTTCTAACCTGGAATGTGATGGACTAAATTTGAAATCCGAAAGGCGTAAGATAACACATGTATTAAGAAAGCAGGAATGAGCATAGGCGCCGACTCCATGGGGCCTGAGGGGGCCCGAGCCCCCTCAAAAATTCGTTTGGGGGGGCTCTGCCCCCCCAATAATCTCGGGCGCCCCTCCAGCCGAGCGCCGCCGCCGCCCCTCCCCCAGCCCAAAATGCACAGGGTCGGACTGCATGCCTCCTGCCCTCCCTCCCGAGCAAAAGCTCCACCCAATTTCCTTCGGAGCTGATTAATAGGCGCAGCACGCTCTCCCCTATTCGCTCACGAGGAGGCGCCGCCACTTTATTTGCATATTCATGAGCTTATTTATTATTCATGAGCTTTCGCGGGCTCCCCCAATATTTTTTATAAGTCGGCGCCCCTGGGAATGAGATTTAATAAGCTTGCAGAAGACCCACGTAAAAAGGACCCATGGAAAATGGTTAATCAGTAAAGCTTGAGGCCAGTAATTTATACCTTCAGATAAATCGAAAAAAGACATTGCCAGGAAGGAATAAAAGTCCTGGTGTTAGGATTATACGCAGCAAATGAAAAGAAGTCGGACTTTTAAATGCTGGGAGGGATGCAGGCATTGGCGAAGGGGTTGTTTAGACAGCCTTTCTAGAGAGAGAGAAGCTTGAAAAGCGAGAGAAAGGAAGAGAAATGAGGGCGAAATAGAAGAAATCCCCCGATAAGCGAGGCAGCCCTGCAGGGATACTGCAGCCTGGCCTGCCAGGAACCGGCCTCCTTGGCGCCTCAACCTGAGGCGAGGCTCCGATTTCGAAAGGCGGGAAAAGTCGTTTCCCTCAGAGCCGCTGAGGGGAGGAAGGAGCGGGGGGAGGGGCTCCTCCTCTCTTGCCCCTCAGAGACACAACGGGGACCCTCTTGTGAGGGGAGCAGAAAGGGGGGCTCTCAGACAAGGGGGCGGCAGGGGGGTCTCTCGTCTCTCTCCCCCCCCCTCACAACCCCATTGCGTTCCTCTCATGGTGGAAGGCCTTGGAGAAAAGAAGCGACCATGCCTGCCTTCAAAGACGGAGGTTCTGTTTCAACCGACACCCAAAAGCAAAAGAAGGGGGTCCCTTCGGGGAATGGCTTCGGAGAGCCAGTGTGGTGTAATGGTTAAGAGCGGTGGACTCGTAATCTGGGGAACCGGGTTCGCGTCTCCGCTCCTCCACATGCAGCTGCTGGGTGACCTTGGGCCAGTCACACTTCTCTGAAGTCTCTCAGCCCCACTCACCTCACAGAGTGTTTGTTGTGGGGGAGGAAGGGAAAGGAGAATGTTGGCCGCTTGGAGACTCCTTAAAGGGAGTGATAAAGCGGGATATCAAATCCAAACTCCTCTTTTTCTTCTCTTCTTGATCTTGACAACCTGAGTTGTTTCATGTCTCCCAACCTGAGTTGCTGGAGACACTACAGATGAGACAAAGCAGATGTTGGACATGACAAGTGGGAAGACTCCCTCAGAGGCGCCTTTCCCTGCTGGTGTTCCAACCAAGGGAAGAACGTGTCAGAAGTCGGTGGTTTGCCTTGAAAGAGGGACAGATAATTTACAGTTGAGAGGTGACTCGAGATAAGAAGGAGAAAGAGCAGGTGGTAGCTGAAGAATGAGGGCGCATGCGCAAACGCTTCATGAATATTATAGAACACACCTCTGCGGGAGAAATGGCTCATTTGAATGACCAGGTAATGTATGTACAGGTGGGAGAGCATATTAAGGAGCAAAAACGAAGAAGGCCTTGCGGGAAGCCTGTAAAGTGCAATTTCTTAACTAAGAGGAATTGGAGGAGGGATATTCGGACGGTCTTAGGTTAAAAATGATCTGTGATGTGAACTGGAATGCGCACTCCCTCTTTCCAGCATGAGCTGGGGGGGGGTCTTTGCCTGTGCAGTGCTGTGACTCCTTTCACAGAGACATCTGAATCCCTCTGGGAAAGAGTCCCTGGACAGTTTTGGTCTAACAAGCCCCCCCCCATAAAAGTCCCACAGGCATGAATGGGGAAGCCCAGGAAGGTGGGGAGGGGTGCATGTTGCTCAGGGGGCAGCCCCTCACCATGGGACTCTCCCAACGCCAGTTAAAAACAAGAGGGACACCTGCCATCCTTTCCCTGTGTTTCCAGCCAGAAAACCAGTTTACACTGGGCTCCCAGAACCATCTGACCCCATTTCCCACCTCAGAAGCCTCTGCACTGGACAGCTGGCCAATCCGCTTTCTTCACCCACTTTCCTGAGGGAGTTTTCCTCCTGAGTCTTGGCTGCTCCCCCTCCCAGCTTCTTCTTCATTTCTCCTTCATTCTCTCCCTGTTCCTCTTTCCCCCATTGTTTTGGGGGTCAGCTGGGTCCCCCCCATGGCCACAGGAGCCCACAGAGGCGGCAGGGCCAGGAGATGGCATTTCCCGCCCTTTTCTGAAATAGGCAGGAACACCATGTTGTATCTTCTGGAGGCCCCAGCCGCTCCCAGAGATGCCATGGCTCCCCTGTGGGCCACATGGGTCCCACGCTCTTGGGGTTTCTCCTCCTGGCTGAAGGAGGGTGGCACCTTTGGGTGCCAGCACTCACGGGGTATCCACAGCCGCCTTCCTGCCATGATGGTTTTGCCTCCACAGGGCAGCCTCTTTCCTCGCCATGTTTGCCCAACAGAGGAGGCCTCTCTGTAGCCTTATTAATCCATGGGTCGGAATAATTGTTGCACCCGAGCAGAGACAAAAGGAGCCAAAGGACACCAAGGGGTTAATCCAGAGAAAGAGCGTTTTATTCTGCTATCCGGGGGGGGGGGGCAAAAGAAAAGAGGATGACTCCGTTGCTCAAGCCTCTTTTGCTGTTCTTCCTTCCAAGATCAGGAGCATGTCCAGGCGGCTGGATGGAGGTAAGTAGCCAGCCTTCTTTGCTTTGCCTGGATGGGGGGCGGGGGAGAGATTTGGCCCCTCAGCCAGGCTAGGCCGCATTTTTGGCGTGCTCGGTTGGGCACGTTGCGGCCTTTTCGGCTTTTTCCCCGCAGCGTGGGAGGGAGCTTGACTGCTCTTCCACTGGCTGCTGGCCTGAGCCCCAGCGGGGCTTCTAGTACGGCCTGCTCGCCTTTTGCGGCGGCGGGGGAGGCATCGCTCACCGCCGGCCCGGGACCCCTGCTGACCCGGGAGGACATCGCGCGCCTGGCTAGGCTGCAAACACGGCCTGATTGCCTTTTGCGGCGGGAGGGGGGATCATCAATACATTGCACAGAATCATCAATGCATCTTTTTTTTTAATATATATATTTATTATTTTTCCAAAAACACTAAAAGAAAAAAGAAAACAAAAAACAAGGAAAACAATACAACACATCAAATTAACAAAACAAGATTAAGACAATAAAATAAATCAACCAATTTCGTTATCCCATCTTTCATTCACTTATTTCCACGACCTCCTCACACCTCCCTTTTTGTATTCCACTTCTGTTAGTTATTTCAGCAATTCCTTTCCATCCTCCTCTGTTTTCAATCCTATAATCATCTTAACTCATTCTAACCTTATTTTTTTCATTTAATACTCTATTAACCTATCTATACTTAATTCCTTATAATATTTCTACTAAAGCCGTATTACTTCATTCTAACATTCATTAATTTTGCAATATTTCTCTAAATAGTCTTTTAATTTCTTCCAATCTTCTTCCACAGACTCTTCTCCCTGGTCTCGGATTCTGCCAGTCATTTCCGCCAATTCCATATAGTCCAGGGGTCTGCAACCTTTAAGACAAAAAGAGCCACTTGGACCCGTTTCCGAAGGTTAAAAAAACCTGGGAGCCGCAAAACCCGTCATTATAAAAATAACTTTTTTGTCACTTTTTTATTATTTCTTTGTTTGACTCCTCAGAATTACTCCTCCTCATAGAAATAAACATTAAATTAACAAGTTACCTTTTTGTGTGTGTGTGTTCTTCACTCCCCTTCAAAACAGTGACCAGCGTACATGCCCCTTATAATGTAGCCGGCGGGCGGGAAGGTGACTAACGCACGCACCGCCCCCATGTGACGTCACAGCCAGTACAGCGCCCGCCACAGTGGGGAGTGTCGGGGTGCACAATGCGCCTCCTCCCCTCGCTAGTATCCGCCCCGGAGCCGTGGCAAAGGTGTAAAAGAGCCACATGCGGCTCCGGAGCCGCGGGTTGCAGACCCCTGATATAGTCCATCAACTTCACCTGCCATTCTTCCCGGGTGGGTAAATCTTGTGTCTTCCAATACTTCGCGATGAGTATTCTTGCTGCTGTTGTAGCATACATAAAAAAAGTTCTATCCTTCTTTGGCACCAATTGGCCGACCATCAATACATCATTGTTACATCGCTAAAATGTCAGAAAGGGGAGGGTTACACAAGATTAGCATAGGCAAATGTGTCAGGACAACACCCAAGTATAAGATTAGCATAGGCAAACATGTCTTAAGTACCCACCACCCAAAAGTACAACAGAACTTCCTTTGCATGTCTGGAGCCTGAGGCAAGTCTCGTGATGAGATCTGGCTTCCCTTGGAGAACAGTGAGCCCAGCAATTGTCACCTCTGGGCATTTCCTGGGTTAGGAGGTGTGTATACATGTCTTCACGCTCGGAGAGGTGGCAGGGGAAAGAGTCCTTTTTCCAAGGGCAATGGAATGGAGGAAACTGGCAAAGGAGGTACCGTATTTTTCGCCCCATAAGACGCACCGGCCCATAAGACGCACCTAGATTTTTGGGGGGGAAATAAAGGAAAAAAAATTTATTTCCCCCCCAGGTGCGCTGCGCTACACCAGGAGCTTGGGGCGTGCGGAGCTCAGCGCGCCCCAAGCTTCTGCGTGCCGGCAAGCAGTCCGCTAGCCCTGGGAGAGCCGCGGGGCTCTCCCAGGGCTAGCGGATCGCTGCGCTATACCAGGAGCTTGGGGCGTGCTGAGCTCAGTGCGCCCCAAGCTTCTAGGTGCGCGCAAGCAGTCCGCTGCCGCCCCAAGCCTGGCGCACCCGGCAGGAGGTCCCACCGGGTGCGCCAGGCTTGGGGCGGCAGCGGACTGCTTGCGTGCACCTAGAAGCTAGCAGTCCGCTGCCGCCCCAAGCCTGGCGCACCCGGTGGGACCTCCTGCCGGGTGCGCCAGGCTTGGGGCGGCAGCGGACTGCTAGCTTCTAGGTGCGCGCAAGCAGTCCGCTGCCGCCCCAAGCCTCGCGCACCCCCTGCCGGGTGCGCCAGGCTTGGGGCGGCAGCGGACTGCTTGCGCGCACCTAGAAGCTAGAAGTCCGCTGCCGCCCCAAGCCTGGCGCACCCGGTGGGACCTCCTGCCGGGTGCGCCAGGCTTGGGGCGGCAGCGGACTGCTTGCGCGCACCTAGAAGCTAGCAGTCCGCTGCCGCCCCAAGCCTGGCGCACCCGGTGGGACCTCCTGCGGGTGCGCCAGGCTTGGGGCGGCAGCAGACTGCTAGCTTCTAGGTGCGCGCAAGCAGTCCGCTGCCGCCCCAAGCCTCGCGCACCCCCTGCCGGGTGGCCAGGCTTGGGGCGGCAGCGGACTGCTTGCGCGCACCTAGAAGCTAGCAGTCCGCTGCCGCCCCAAGCCTGGCGCACCCGGTGGGACCTCCTGCGGGTGCGCCAGGCTTGGGGCGGCAGCGGACTGCTAGCTTCTAGGTGTGCGCAAGCAGTCCGCTGCCGCCCCAAGCCTGGCGCACCTGGCAGGAGGTCCCACCGGGTGCGCCAGGCTTGGGGCGGCAGCGGACTGCTTGCGTGCACCTAGAAGCTAGCAGTCCGCTGCCGCCCCAAGCCTGGCGCACCCGGTGGGACCTCCTGCCGGGTGCGCCAGGCTTGGGGCGGCAGCGGACTGCTAGCTTCTAGGTGCGCGCAAGCAGTCCGCTGCCGCCCCAAGCCTCGCGCACCCCCTGCCGGGTGCGCCAGGCTTGGGGCGGCAGCGGACTGCTTGCGCGCACCTAGAAGCTAGCAGTCCGCTGCCGCCCCAAGCCTGGCGCACCCGGTGGGACCTCCTGCGGGTGCGCCAGGCTTGGGGCGGCAGCGGACTGCTAGCTTCTAGGTGCGCGCAAGCAGTCCGCTGCCGCCCCAAGCCTCGCGCACCCCCTGCCGGGTGGCCAGGCTTGGGGCGGCAGCGGACTGCTTGCGCGCACCTAGAAGCTAGCAGTCCGCTGCCGCCCCAAGCCTGGCGCACCCGGTGGGACCTCCTGCGGGTGCGCCAGGCTTGGGGCGGCAGCGGACTGCTAGCTTCTAGGTGTGCGCAAGCAGTCCGCTGCCGCCCCAAGCCTGGCGCACCTGGCAGGAGGTCCCACCGGGTGCGCCAGGCTTGGGGCAGCAGCGGACTGCTTGCGCGCACCTAGAAGCTAGCAGTCCGCTGCCGCCCCAAGCCTGGCGCACCCGGTGGGACCTCCTGCCGGGTGCGCCAGGCTTGGGGCGGCAGCGGACTGCTAGCTTCTAGGTGCGCGCAAGCAGTCCGCTGCCGCCCCAAGCCTCGCGCACCCCCTGCCGGGTGCGCCAGGCTTGGGGCGGCAGCGGACTGCTTGCGCGCACCTAGAAGCTAGAAGTCCGCTGCCGCCCCAAGCCTCGCGCACCCGGTGGGACCTCCTGCTGGGTGCGCGAGGCTTGCAGACACTCGCCCGAAGCAGGGGGAGCCCTCCCGAGGGCTCCCCGTGCTTCGGGCGACAGGCTGCCGCCCCAAGCCTCGCGCATCCGGTGGGACCTCCTGCCGAGGGCGCGAGGCTTGCAGGCATTCGCCCCATAAGACGCACCCCCGATTTCCTCTTCATTTTTGGAGAGGAAAAAGTGCGTCTTATGGGGCGAAAAATACGGTAATTTTATATTTTTAAAGCTAAGTATCTTCCCTGAGCTGTCAAGTTGAAAGGATAAATTCAGGCAGAATATTTGTAACATTTAACAATTTTAATGATGTGCCCCCCCCCCGGTCATTTCCATCACACATCTTTACAGAATAGTCTAGGAATTGCCTCCAAGGTCCAGGGACTGATCTGCCCTGGCTTCCTTCTCGGAGGTCCCTTCCGAAGGAGAAGGGGTCCCAGGTCTCCATGGAGGGGAAGCATCCCTGAGGTCTGCATTTGAGGCCGATGCTTTCGCCTTTCAGGCTCCAGCCACCTTCTCTGTGGTGTTTATATGTGAGCTGTAGAGATGGGATCACATGCAGACATCCCCAAATTTCATAAGGATCCTGTGAAAAAGATGGGTTCTGCTTTGGAATAATGCCCCCCCAAACCACTGATACGGTTTCTGACCTGTATGAGTTCTTTGATGGGAATTGAGACAAACTGTGACAAAAGCTCTTTCCACGCTCATGGCATTGAAAAGATTTCTCCCCTGTATGAATTCTTTGATGGCTAGTGAGCTTGGCCCCCTCCCGGAAGCTTCATTTAGTCTCCATCTTCTATGTGTTAATTGTTCCCTTTGACATATAACTAATATTGAATAGTGGTCTTAGATTGTTCTCAGTTGTATTTCCACTTTCCTTTAAAAAAATTTTTTTTATTAATTTCCAACAAATTGAACATACATAGAAAAAGAAAATAAACAGTACATACAAAAACAATACCTAACACTAAACTAACAAAAGCAATTTAAACTAAGAAAACAAAACAAAAACGATTTAAACTAAGAAAACAAGACAGAAACAATTTAAAACACACGAAATAATTTCAATCTTTCATTCACTTATTTCCATGACCTCTTCACACCTCCCTTTTTGTATTCCACTTCTATTTAGTTGTTTCAGCAATTCCTTTCCATCTTCCTCTGCTTTCCATCCTATAATTATTATAACACATTTTAACCTTATTTTTCCCTTTAATTCTCTATTAATCTATTTATACTTAATTCCTTATAACATTTCTACTGAAGCCATATAACTTCATTCCAACATTTTTCTAACATTCATTAATTTTACAATATTTCTGTAAATAGTCTTTAAACTTTTTCGAATATTCTCCCACCGACTCTTCTCCTTGGTCTCGGATTCTGCCAGTCATTTCCGCCCTTTTAAACACAATTCAAGGATCCAAAATTACCGTATTTTTCGCTCTATAACACGCATCTGACCATAACACGCACATCGTTTTTAGAGGAGGAAAACAAGGGAAAAAACATTCTGAATGAAACAGTGGATGTATCATTTTTGTGCTTCATGCTGTGGCCACAGACATGTGATCTGATGGTGAATTTGGGCTGACCCAATGCAAAGATCCTGAGGATCCATGTGGATCCATGCTTTTAAACCACATTTTTGCACCATTGCAGCCCCAGACAACAGTGGGTGCATGATTTTTAGGGGTGCAGGCTGTAGCCATGGACATGCTATGTTCTCTGGTGGTGAATTTGGGGGTGACCCAATGCAAAGATCCTGAGGAAAGGAAGGCAAAAGTTTTTTCCACCACCCACCCAACTCTCTCTCTCTCTCTCTCCCACCTGCATGTTTTCAGCAGCACCGGAGCACAGAGAGGAAGGAACGACACTCTGCTTTCCCCTCTGCTTGCCTGGAGGGGAGGGGCTTTCCCTGCTCTTTGTTCTGTTTGAGCAAACACAGCAACGAAACAGAAAAGGGTGGGCAGTAAGACCCTGAGGCAGAATGCAGGAAAGCAGCAGCTTCCTCTTTTCAGGTTTCCCTTCTCCGTGGCACCCACTTTTTGCCTGATTTTTCGGCTCCAGGGACCACACATTCGCTCAATAACACGCACAGACATTTCCCCTTCCTTTTTAGGAGAAAAAATCTGCGTGTTATAGAGAGAAAAATACGGTAGTTTCAGTTTTCTGCTACTATTTGTTCTTTCTTTAAAAAAGACCCCAAAACTGTAGAAGCAATATAGAAACAAAGTATTTATCTTGCTTAGCTAGCTGTCAGCTAGCTGTCACTGAACATTCCAAAAAACGTCAATCCAGCAGGCAGTCCGATTCCAGGTCAGAGCGGCAGAATTCTAACTCTCTTCACTCTCTCCTGCAGGTCTGCTCAGTCCACAACTTCCCCCCTCTTCTCCTGCCCTCGAGGGGGGAAAATGTTCTTTACCGTTGAAATTGTAGTCTTTTGCAAAAGGCTTTCCAAGGCTTCAGGTTACAGCCTTTTTGCCTCAGTCTATTTACAAAAAGGGGAAGGCGGACTTCCTGTTTTGATCCTCCCTGCTTTGATGCCAAATTGTATGTTTAAAAGTCTAATTCTCCCGTTCCAGCTCTACTCACGGGTAATTACATTAGGTTCAAATTGTCCACAGGAAAAAGTCAGCGCTCTCCGGCAACAGCTATGCAGCTTTGCTCGGTTAAAGAAGCAGACGACTCAAAGCACTGCGCTTCTCACCCCACGTCCCTCTGGAACCCCGAAATCGGGTTTCCCCGCGAATAGGGGAGGTGCAGAAGGTGCCCGCTGAGTCCCACGTTCACAGGCTTCTCCCACCTGTGATTTTTCCCGGGTCTCCAGCTTTGCCATAGCGGTCAGAACCTATTTTTCACGGGGCAAATTCCTCCGGTAAGAGGAATTCCGACATTGCCGATGGCACTGACCCAGAAGTCCCTGTATTTCCACTTTCCAACAAAAGAGCCAATTCTTTTGTTGCCCGCACCGCATCTCTTCTACTTGTTGAGTTTTAAGCATTATAATAAAATGTATATTCCCTGTCTAATGGATGTTTGTCTCCATAAGTCCACTAAGTTGTTGTCATGTACAAAAAGGAATTAGGCATTTCCCCCTCCTTTTGTGTCCAATTTCTATATTATCCTGCCTAACCTAATGAAACGGCCCCATTTAGATCTCCCATTAACATTATATTCCCTATAAAGTTTATATCCCCTTTATAATGTTCAATGTCCTCTCATTGGGAGCATATATTCCCAAAATTATCCATCGCTGCCCTCTGACGAAGAAATGAGCAGTCCATAATTTTAACGGTAGGTTTATTGTCGCTGTGAGAGACAGAATAACAACAGGAAAAGCCCCAAAAACCCAGAAGACAAAAGTCAGAGATTGATGTGCATTATAATGAGTGAAATAAGTACTTGATCCCCGTCAACCAGCCAGATGTCAAACATACCTGGTATCTTCACTGTATGTAATAAACTGAGATTAGAAGCACCTGGTGTAAGGGAGAAGTCTTACCTGTTATCCCAGGTCGTTACAGTACCTGTGCAAAAGACACCTGTTGACAGAAGCAATCAATCTTACCAGGGCATTGAAAATGGGTCGAGGATAGGTATTCCAGCATGAAAATGACCCAAAACACACGGCCAAGGCAACCAAGGAATGGCTCAAGAAGAAGCACATGAAGGTCCTGGAGTGGCCTAGCCAGTCTCCAGACCTTAATCCCATCAAAAATCTGTGAAGGGAGCTGAAGGTTTGAGTAGCTACACATCAGCCTCGAAATCTTTTTTTTTTTTAAATATATATTTATTAAAGTTTTTTCCCAGTACAAAAGCATATTACAAAAACAACATTAATTGTATAGCATCTTTCCATTATTACTTTGGACTCCCCCACGCCTCCCGCAGACACTTACATCATTATACAGTTGTTTCCAAACAAATTATCATTTTATCCATAATCATAATTTTGTTCATTGACATATAATTTAGTCTTAAATCCAGTTTAGTGGTAGACAATCATTTCTATTCTGACATCCCAGTCAGCATTCAACCAAATTACAATACTTTTGTAAATAAATCTTAAATTTCTTCCAGTCTTCTTCCGTCCTTTCTTCTCCCAGGTCTCGAATTCTGCCGGTCATCTCAGCTAGTTGCATATAGTCCATCAGCTGCATCTGCCATTCTTCCAGAGTGGGTAGATTTGGAGTCTTCCAATTCTTAGCAATCAGTATTCTTGCTGCCACTGTTGCGTACATAAAAAATGTTCTGTCTTTTTTTGACACACTCTGACCGACAATGCCCAAGAGGAAGGCCTCTGGTTGCTTAGTAAAGGTGTACTTAAGCACCTTTTTTAACTCATTATATATCATCTCCCAGAAGGCCTTCACTCTAGGACAAGACCACCAGAGGTGAAAAAATGTTCCTTCATTTTCCTTACATTTCCAACATTTATTATCCGACGAATGGTATATTTTAGCCAGTTTAACTGGGGTCATGTACCATCTGTATATCATTTTCATTACATTTTCCTTCAAAGCATTACATGCAGTGAAGTTCAGCCCAGAGGTCCACAACCTTTCCCAATCTTCAAACATAATATTATGCCCAATATCCTGAGCCCATTTTATCATTGCCGATTTAACCATTTCGTCTTGTGTGTTCCATTTCAGCAGCAAGTTATACATCTTTGAAAGTACTTTAGTCTTAGGTTCTAACAGTTCAGTTTCCAACTTTGACTTCTCCACCTGGAATCCTACCTTTTTATCATTTCTAAACACTTCTTTAATCTGAGCATAGTGTAACCAGTCTCGCACTTTGTCTCTCATTTTCTCTAAACTCTGCAATTTCCAATTGTCACCATCTCTATCTAGTATCTCCCAATATTTTGGCCAATTGGCCTCCATATTGGCTCCTTTTCGGGCCTTAGCCTCTAGGGGTGACAACCACCTCGGAGTTTTATTCTCCAGTAAGTCTTTATATTTTAACCAGACATTAAAAACTGATTTTCTGACAATATGGTTCTTAAAAGCCTTGTTTATCTTAGCCTTATCATACCATAAGTATGCATGCCATCCAAATGCATTATTAAAACCTTCCAAATCCAGTACATCCGTGTCTTCAAGAAGTATCCAATCTTTCAACCAGCAGAAAGCTGCAGCTTCATAGTACAACTTTAAGTCTGGCAGGGCAAAGCCCCCTCTTTCTTTCGCATCTGTTAATATTTTAAATTTAATTCTGGGCTTTTTGCCCTGCCAGACAAACTTTGAAATATCTTTCTGCCACTTCCGAAAGCATTCTGTCTTATCTACAATCTGTAATGTCTGAAACAGAAATAACATTTTTGGCAATACATTCATTTTGATGGCAGCTATCCGACCTAACAAGGAAAGTTTTAATCTTGACCAACTATCCAAGTCTCTCTTAATTTCTAACCAACATTTTTCATAATTATCTTTAAACAAACTCAGATTTTTTGCTGTTATGTTCACCCCTAGGTATTTGACTTTTTTAACCACAGTTAATTCTGTCTCTTTCTGAAACTGTTCCAACTCCGCATCTGTCAAATTTTTCCCCAACACCTTAGTTTTTTGCTTATTTAATTTAAATCCCGCCACCCGACCAAAATTTTGAATCAGTTGTAGTACTCTTTTCGTACTAGATTCCGGCTCCTGTAGTGTCAAAACTAGGTCATCTGCAAATGCCTTAAGTTTATATTGTTTCGCTCCGACCTGTATCCCTTCCACCAACCGGTCCCCCCTAATCATATTCAACAGCACTTCCAGAACCGAAATGAACAGTAATGGGGAAATCGGGCAGCCTTGTCGTGTACCTTTTTCTATTTTGAACTCTTCTGTAACCACATTGTTGACTATCAGTTTAGCCTTTTGTTCTGAATATATAGCCTCAATCCCATTCTCAAACCCACGTCCCACTCCCATTTCTTTTAAGTTCCCCTTCATAAATTTCCAGGATATATTGTCAAAGGCTTTCTCCGCATCTATAAAAATTAAGGCTGCTTTAGTGTTTATGTTTGTTTGCAAGAGTTCCAATATATCTATAATGTTCCTTGTATTAGCAAACATATATCTGCCCGGGAGAAAGCCTGCCTGGTCTTTATGGATTGTCTCACTTAAAACTTTCTTGAATCTACGTGCCAAAACATCTGCAAATATTTTGTAATCCACATTTAAAAGGGAAATGGGACGGTAGTTCTTGAGTTGTGTCTTTTCAGTTTCCAACTTTGGTATCAGTGTGATAAATGCTTCTTTCCACGATTCTGGCGCCTTCTTCCCCTCCATTATTTCATTACTGACCTCCAACAATGGCTGTATCAGGTAATCTTTCAGTGTCTTATAATAGTTGGAGGTCAGTCCATCTGGCCCTGGCGATTTGCCCTGTTTCAAACTCTGGATGGCCTGCTCAATCTCTTGTCGTGTTATTTCACCACTCAATATTGTTCTGTTTTCTTCTGACAGCTTTGCTAATCCATTTTTCTCTAAAAATTGTTTAATCTTTGTTTCATCTTGTGGCCCTTGAGTATATAGCTTTTTGAAGTATCTCTGGAAGCACTTTCTAATCTCTCCAGGGTTCTGGATATTCCTTCCTTCAATCTCTAAATTTGTTACCGTATTTAGTCTTTGTCTCTTTTTCAACTGCCAAGCTAGCAGTTTTCCGCATTTGTTAGCCGATTCGAAAGTTTTTTGTTTCATTGTTCTGATCTTCCATTCTATTTCCTGATTTATCAGTTTAGAATATTGTGCCTGGTAAAGTTTTATTTCTCGCAGAATCGGTTGGGACTTCGGGTTAGATCTTAACTTCTTTTCTAACTCTTTAATTCTTTCCAGAATCTTGTCCTTCTTTTCATTTTGTAATCTTTTCTTTATCGAATTTTGTTGTATCAAGAACCCTCTCATCACAGCCTTACTTGCATCCCAGATGGTTCTTTTTTCCACCGTGGTGCCCATATTCACCTCAAAGTAATCCTTTAAGGTTTTTTGGGCCTTCTCTACAAATTTTTGATCTCTAAATAGGCCATCATTCATCTTCCATCTATAGGATCCAATTGGGGTCAGTGTCATATCCATTCTCAATGCATTATGGTCGGAGCATGTCTTTGGGCAGATTTCCACCTTTCTGATCTTAGGTGCCAGATTTCTAGTTATCCATATTTGGTCGATTCGTGTCCAGGTCAGTTGGGCTTCAGAAAAGAATGTTCCTTCTCTTCCTAAGGGGTTTCTCACTCTCCAAATGTCAATCCAGTCCATATTATCAGTCATTTCAAAGAAAGTCTTAGGTAGTCTTCCATCTTTAGTAATGTTTTGGTTCTGTGACTTATCCATGTTTGTTGATACGACCCCATTCATATCTCCCATCATGATGATGTTGTTGTAGTCCAGATAATCCAGCATAGTCTCATGCAGCTTCTTGTAGAAATCCGATTTTCCGTCATTTGGAGCATAGATTCCTAATATCAAAATTTTTTCTCCTTGGTACTGTATTTCTATTGCCAAGATTCTTCCATTTTCATCTTTAAAAAGAAATTTTGGTGAAAGGCTCTCTTTTGCATAGATCACTACGCCTCTCTTTTTAACTGTGTCCGAAGATATAAATTCTTGACCGAGTCTTTTATTTATTAGCACTTTTCTGTGGAGCCTAATCACATGTGTTTCTTGTAAGCATATAATGTCCAATTGTTCCTTTTTTAAAATATGAAAAATTTTCGCCCTTTTTTCCGGGCTGTTGCAGCCGTTTATATTCCAACTCAAAAGCTGCAGAGCCATCCTGGATAAATCTGGTTATTCTTGCTGGGGTGGTATCTTATTCTCTGGTCCTTTAGGGTCCAAGGGGGCAGGTTCTCCTGGAGGTTCGGGCGCTGGAAGTCCAAGTCCTTTATGGAGGTCTTCTCCGTGTGCTTCCAGAAACTTGTCTCTATCTTCCACTGTTTTGATTTTAATCTTTCTCTCTCTATAAGAAAATGATAGTCCTTGAGGAAACTCCCACCTGAAGAAAATTGCGTTACTTCTTAGCAATCTTGCTAGCTCCTTGTAGTCAGATCTAAGGTCCAACAATTGTTTAGGAATATCCTTGTAGATCTCAATTCTCGTACCCAAAATGTCCAGTGACTTTTCGTAGTGTAGGCCCAAAATCTTGTCCCTTTCCTCCTTGGATCTCAATATTATCAGGCAATCTCTGGGCTTCTCTTTTCTCCTGAGTCTTCCAAGCCTGAATGCAGATACTATTTTGAAGTCTTTTTCCTCTAACTTCCAGAACTTGGAAAATTCCTTGGTCAAAAATTCAATTAAATTATCTTCTTCCACTTCTGGTACTGACCGTATCCTCAAGTTGGCCTCCTTATTCCGCAGCTCTGTCATCGAAAAGTAAATCTGGTGTTCTCCAACTTGTTTGCTGAGTGGTCTTACCTCTTTCTCAAGTTCTCCCAATCTTTGGCTAGTGTCTTCAGCCAATTTCCGATTTTCACCTACAGCCTCCTTTAACTCTCCAATAGATTGGGCATTCTGTGCAACTTGTCCAGTCAATTTGTTCAGACTTTCTGTGTTCTGTTCAATTTTAGCCGTTTGCAGATCAGCCTTTTTATCCAAAACCTCCAATTTTTCAAAAATTTTCTCTAAAACCGAGCCACTTATTCCTGAAGCCATATCCTCCAGGTGCAGTTCCTCTATTTCTCCCTCTATCTCAGGAGGTAGAGTAGAAGGCAAAGCAGGCACAGAAGATCTACGCTGTGAGGCTGTAGATAAGGTTAAAGTTGTCTGTTTAGTTCTTCCTCTTTTCCTTGTGCCACTCATTCCAAAGTTATCTGTAATCCAAGGTCAGACCAAGTTGTTCCCATGGGAAAATAAAAGCCAGGAAAAAGAAAGTAAGACAAAGTCACTGCTGTAAGTCCAAACTCCCCTAGAGGGAGCTTAATATGTCTTCAGGGAGAAAGTTTAGTCCGATTCAAGTTAGTAAGTCAAATTCCACATCCGAGAGCCTCCATAAAGTGATATTTTTTCAGCAGAGTATACTTAAGGCAAAACAGTGTCTCTAAAAGTGCCAGACTGCAACTGTTTCCATACAGCAGGTCCCTGCTCAGAGTGTTTCAAAATTTAAATTCAATGTATCCAAAGTTGCAGACTGATACTCAGTCAGGCAGCTCCAGCACCTGGGGTTTTAATTTGTAATCCACTGAGTCAATTGAAGAAGGGTGTTTTTAAATCCAAAAAACAACAACTTAAAATTTTTTCCCAAGTCCAAAAGGCAGTTTAAATGGGGGTCAGATCAGTCATTTAAAGCATCGCTCTTTGTCTCCACTCCTCCAGCACTTTGCTTTCAAGTTCAGTGTTAGCGGAAGACGGACTTCCTGTTTATCGTCACTCCGCTTTCAGCCAAATTTCAGCTCTTAAAAAGCCTTAAGAGCCTTAAAATCTAGTAAAGTCAAAAGTTGTAAAGTCCCAATTACTCACGGGTTACGACTTTCCAAATTTTGAAGTTTCCAGGAAGAAAGGTCAGCGCTGAAAGGCAACAGCAGCGCGGCTTCACTCCGTTGATCGCGAAACGACCCACAGCGCCGCTGCCCCCTCCGCGATCCGGAGCCCCTTACGGGGTCCCTTCAACGTTTTGGGGGGTGCTTTTGGCGCCCGCCAGGTCTCAAGCCCACAGGCTTCTGCCACCTGTGGTTCTCCAAAGCGGGTCTCCGCTTCGCCGTAGCGAACGACCCAAATTCAACGGAGCTCCCCTCTCCTTAATGGGAGAAGGCAGCCATTGCCGAACGCGCCGCCTCCGGAAGCCAGCCTCGAAATCTTACTGAGTTGGAGAGGATCTGCAAAGAGGAGTGGGACAAAATACCTCCTGAGACGTGTGCAAACCTGGTGGCCACCGACAAGAAACGTCTGACCTCTGTAATTGCCAACAAGGGTTTTGCCACCAAGGACGAAGTCATCTTTTGCAAAGGGATCAAATACTTATTTCACTCATTATAATGCACAACACATCAATCTCTGACTTTTGTCTTCTGGGTTTCTGGGGTTTTTCTTGTTGTTATTCTGTCTCTCACAGCTACAAATAAACATACCATTAAAATGAAGGACGGCTTATTTCTCCGTCAGAGGGCAAACAGGCAAATTTAGCAGGGGATCAAATACTCACCCCCCCTCCCTCACTGTAACTCCGGACCACTTTTGTCCTTTATTATGGTAATTTTTGCACGAAATGTTCCTTTCATATCTCCAATTTTCTTGAACAGATCTTTGGTGTTTCCCATTCTATTGTTATATGATACAAATGTGATAAAGGGTATTTTTAGTTATTCTCCCCCGTCCCTTTCTCTTTCCCATTCAACTGTGTTTTGTACGGGTTGTTTAATAATTTTTGCTTTATTACTTTTCCTTTTTGGTCTTCCCTCTGCATGAATTCTTTGATGGGAATTGAGACCATCCTTCCGATTGAAGCTCTTTCCACAGTCCAAGCACTGATAGGGTTTCTCCCCTGTATGAATTCTTTGATGGTGAGAGAGCGTTCCACTTTGACTGAAGCTCTTTCCACATTCCAAGCACTGATAGGGTTTCTCCCCTGTATGAATTATTTGGTGCAAAGTGAGAGTCTTCCTGTGACTGAAGCTCTTCCCACATTCCAGGCATTTATATGGTTTCTCCCCTGTATGAATTCTTTGATGGACTGTGAAATGGGCACTGTTTCTGAAGCTCTTTCCACATTCCAGGCATGGATATGGTTTCTCCCCTGTATGAATTCTTTGATGTGAAGTGAGACTGTGACTGAGACTGAAGCTTTTCCCACATTCCAGGCATTGAAAGGGTTTCTCCCCTGTATGAATTCTTTGATGGGAAGTGAGATCACCTCTCTGACGAAAGCTCTTTCCACATTCCAAGCACTGATATGGTTTCTGCCCTGTATGAATTCTTTGATGGGAAGTGAGATTGGAGCTCTGACTGAAGCTCTTTTCACACTCGTGGCATTGAAAAGGTTTCTCCCCTGTGTGAATTCTTTGATGAGAAGTGAGACCATCCTTCCGATTGAACCTCATCCCACATTCCAAGCACTGATAGGGTTTTTCCCCAGTATGAATTCTTTGATGGGAAGTGAGACTAGAACTGTGACGAAAGCTCTTTTCACACTTATGGCATTGAAAAGGTTTCTCCCCTGTATGAATTCTTTGATGGGAAGAGAGCTTTGACCTATCCCTGAAGCTCTTTCCACATTCCAGGCACTGATAGGGTTTCTCCCCTGTATGAATTCTTTGATGGGAAGTGAGACTATGGCTGAGACTGAAGCTCTTTCCACATTCGAAGCACTGATAGGGTTTCTCCCCTGTATGAATTCTTTGATGGGAAGTGAGATGTGCACTTTGACTAAAGCTCTTTCCACATTCTAAGCACTGATAGGGTTTCTCCCCTGTATGAATTCTTTGATGGAATGTGAGACTCAGCCGGATACGAAAGCTCTTTCCACACTCATGGCATTGAAAAGGTTTCTCCCCTCTATGAATTATTTGATGGCTTGTGAGCTTAATCTCCGTCCGGAAGATCTTTCCACATTCCAAACACTGATATGTTTTCTCCCCTGTATGAATCCTTTGATGTGAAGTGAGATTACCCTTCTGGCTGAAGCTTTTTGCACATTCTGTGCACTTATAAGGTTTGTCTCCAGTATGAATTCTTTGATGGGAAGAGAGCGTTGCCCCCTCCTTGAAGCTCTTTCCACATTCGAAGCACTGATAGGGTTTCTCCCCTGTATGAATTCTTTGATGAGAACTGAGATGGGAACTTTTTCTGAAGCTCGTTCCACATTCGAAGCACTGATAGGGTTTCTCCCCCGTATGAATTCTTTGATGGGAAGTGAGATGATCCTTCCGATTGAAGCTCTTCCCACACTGCAAGCAATGATAGGGTTTCTCCCCTGTATGAATTCTTTGATGGGAAGTGAAATGGTGGCTGTAACTAAAGCTCTTTCCACATTCCATGCAGTTATAGGGTTTCTCTCCTGTATGAATTCTATGATGGGAAGCGAGACTGCCCTTCCGAGTAAAACTCTTTCCACATTCTCTGCACTGATACAATTTCTCCCTACTCTTTGTTCTTTCGTGTGAAGTGAAGCTATCCCTCCTAACGAAGCTCTTTCTTTGATGGGAGGTGGACTGGGAGCTCTGACGGATGTTCTCTCCACACTCGGAATATTTATATGACTTCTCTGCTATGTGGATTCTGTTCTGGTCCCCCTTGTTCTTCTCTTCCAGTTCTTCACCATCTGCAATGAAAAGAGAAGCTAATTAGAGCCTCGGAAAGAAATGGCGCTCCAGATTATTGAACAAAATCCCCCCCCCTGCAAGACTTGAGAGTGCTCTGTTTCAGCCTCAAGCAGACATCTTTGGAGTCTAACTTAATGTCATTTTCGATGTGTGGCATCTTTGACCCCCCCCCCAGCATTTCTGCATGCCTGCGGGGCACATGACTCTCTTGAAACCGGTGGGGCCACACTGCCAGCATACCGTGACGGGGCACAGATGACACAGAAGCATCAAATCCAACACCTAACCCCCCCCCCCCAGCAATGCACTGCCATGTTAGTGTAAGTCATGCAAACTCTGCATCGCTGTCCTGGACCCAAACCCCACTCAGAGCGAAGGGGACATGGTTCACATCCATTATTGAACCAAGTTAATAAATGCTTGTGACAGAGGAAGAACTGGAGAGAGTTAGGTGTGAGGCCTTACTATAGTTTTCACTGCCTTTGTTGATTGGTATTAACTGACATACCGCTTGGCTTTAATCTGGGATAGATTTTGTTTGGCTCAATCCTGGAATCCACTCCATTTTCCGAGGTCAGTCTAATGCAGACAGAGCCAAAACAACAGACCTCACAGAAGTTATTTCAACTTCCCTAAAAGCTCTGAAGCCAATATTGAAGAAGGCCTGGAGGTTCAGACAAGCCTGGTCCTTGTTTAAAAAGGCATGACTAGATGGAGAACATTCACAGAGGAAAGAGTTGATATCCCTCCATTCAGGGTTCACCGTGGGGATGTTAGAATCCCAGACGCTGTTGGTCTCCCTCCAAACAGTGGAGGTTCAGGCAGGCAGGTGGAGGAGCCTGAAAAGGTGCTCCCCTTCTCCATCTCCATCCGCCTGCCTGCCTCCCCCCACCCCCAAGCTGAGCAAGCCCCAATACCTCTCCAGCTCCATCCATGCAAGTCACCAGATCTCTTGGAGGTCCCTGAGAGGGAACGCTCAGAGGTTGTGGGGAGCGATGCGGGAGACAACCTGATCAGGTCAACCGTCCATCTTCCCCCTTCCATCCTCGCTAGCTTTGCAGGATCCGTCTCTTTCATCCTTCCTAAGGAGTCGAGGAGCCTGGGAGACTGGAAGAAGCAAAGGGAACCTCAGAGGCCCTGCAGGGGTTCTCCTGCCCTAGATATTCTCCTGCCCCTGAAGAAGCACAAATGGGGCAGCCACTTCCCAACACAAGCCCTTTTCCTAAACATCTCCAGTGGTTCCGATGTAGCCTTATTGGAGTTCACCGATTGGGTCTGCGTTGCTTCGTGACAGGAGGAAGGAAGTCAAAATGACACCGAGTTGGTTCAAAGAAAGAGTTTATTCTGCTCTCCGGATAGCAGAAGGCACTTGCGTGGTGAGTCCACAGCAAGTCCAAAGAAATGACAAGTTACATGCATCATATATACCCTCCCGGCACCCTCTCCCTCCTTCCAACCACGTCAGCTTGTATACGTAGGTTGACAATGAAGCCTTAGCTTACAGGGGATTCATTTGCCCCCTTGCCCAGGACCGAGAACAAAAGCACCAGGGAAGCAACTTCTTTGGAGAAAAGAGTTTTATTGAGATCTGCGCAGAGGCAGCCAGTGGAATATCTTCCAAAGACTGGCGGCCCGTATACTGTGTTCAGCAAGCATTCTTATACCTGGGAGCATGCATTCGTCTCCCCAATCAGCTGGCAAGGTTACAACTTATTACCTTATACGGCATATGGCTATATGGCTAGCTAAGCTCCCCTCCCTCCCTTGTATGTGTGTTCTTCTCTTGCATTACTGAAGCAGGAAGCAGGAAACAGGAAACAGCTTCTGGCCTACATAGCTGAAGTAATTGTGGTTTTAACCACAGCTGCTGCTAGCTGCTTAACCACAACTGCAGCAGTTAGCTTGGGTCCTGATATTATTGAGATTAACCCTTCCCTCTCCCTTCACTCCCTCCTCTTCTTATGAACAACCTAATCCTTAGGTTCGTTCTGGGGTATGGGCCTATACTCTCTCACATATCCCATTGAACTCAGTGGGGCTTTTGGACAGAACTTGGTGGCAAAACCAGTGGCGCCCTGTGCCCAATCCTGAAAACTGCAACCCCAGAGCATGGGCAGAAAGTAGACAAGTAGCTATTACCTGTGGGTGCCCCCGTGCTAGGTGCTTTGAATGGAGAGCCCAGTTCACACTCTTTGAGCTCTCTCACTGCAAGCCAGGCAGATGTTGTGGCCCTATTTGCCTCTGTCAGGGGTTGCCTGGGGACCAAATCTGTATGTGGAAGCAGAGGAGCTGGTGATGCCACATTTCTGAAATATCATGAGACAAAAACACCACTCCTCCTTAGATATTGTCTGCGTTTATACACCACCTTCGCAAGTCTCCAGTCTCAAAATGTGGCCCCCACCCTGGCATGGAAGCCATCAATGTATAGATCTTCCCCATGTCCTAAATCTGTAGTGTTCTTAAGAACACCAGGCATGTATACCCTTTATAAACTCCAGAGGTGAGCTTTACACTCCTCTTGTGACAAGATTCCCAGAGGCTGAGGGTAGCTTGATAAAACTAGCCTCTTTTGAGACTGCACCAATTTCCATTTCTTTTTTATCAAAACTCACAGACGCTCTGCTAGATTTTTCCAGAAGGTTTTACAAGTACCTTTCAAGATGGTTAGAATTTTATTACAGATAGCCGAAAAGAATTTTATGTGTTCCATGTCCTCTGTTAATAGTACAAGCCACCCAATGACTGATAATCCCAGAAGGTTGGGAGAAGGAGTCTTTTATCCTTGTTTAGCATTTCCTGAGGATAAATCTGCTCTCACATTAGTTTGTCTACTTGTTTAGCCTGAATAGGGGAGAGACATGTTTTGTTGCATCTGGGACAGAGGAAGTGGCCCAGTTGTGCTGCTGCAGATGCAGAAGGGCTTTTCTTCTCCCTGTGCTCCTCCCATGTGCAAATGTTCCCGTCTGGCTACAGCCTCTGTTCAGAAATGTGACTTATCCCTCAATCTGAAGGGGGTTTCTTTGCATGCCCCCATGCAGTGGCGTAGCAAGGTCAGGTGTTAGCTGGTGCGGAAAATTTCCTGTCACTCCCCCCCCCCCCCCGTTGATTTTGTTTTGACTTTATTTCATATTTTCTTACAAAGGAATGTGGATTCTGGGCCTCTGATAACAAGGAGGCCACTGGGGGCAGATACTTAAATCCACAGGATGGGTTCTGTTATTTTATTTATATTTATTGTTTATTTAATAAAGTTTATTTTTAAAAGCCTGCAAAAATGTTTACCAAAACATAAAACAAAACAAAAAATCACAGCAGTAAAATCAATCAAAATTAGCAACCCTGCTTTAAAACATACAAAATCTAAACTATTAAAACAGATTAAAATTCCTTCAGCTTCCCAAGCATCTGAGTAAGCTTGCCTAAACAAGACTGCTTTTAGCAGGTGCCTGAAAAGAGTCTAGCAAAGGCACTATTTATTGGGATTTCACCATGCTCTGTATTGTCTGAAAAGGAAAACATTTATTTAAAAAGCCGGACTGCACAGCCTGGAAGTCTCATCATGATCAGTGGGACTTATTCCTGAGCCGACGGTGCATAAGTTGGGCTAGAATCCTATGCACCCCCTGCATCCAACTTGTACCTAAAAATCTTCACAAACCTGCGCCAGAGAGTTGTAGAGTAGGAAGGGACCCCTGAGGGTCATCTAGCCAACCCTCTGGGGCAATGCAGCAATCTCAACTAGACCATCCCTGACCGATGGCCATCCAGCCTCTCCTCTGTGTGCCTTCTCCATGAGAGGTCTGGGTGGTGGCAACACAAAAGCAAACCTTTTCTGCAGTGGCTCCCCATTCGGGGGAAGCTCTCCCAAGAGAGGCACACCTGGCCCCTTCCTGACATCTTGAGGTGCCAGGCAAAAACCTTTTTCTATAACTGGGCCTTTGGCTGGTTAGCATTCTATGGCCTTTTCAATATGTTTGTGGGAGGAGAGATCATTGCCTTTGCCTTTGTTTGATTATGCGTTTGGTGTTCTAATTTTGCATGTTTATGTTGTGAATCGCCCTGTAAACTTTGGATGAAGGGCAGGATACAAATTTAACAATAACAACAACAACAACAATAATAATAGCAGCAGTGAACAGCTACAGTCAATCAGGGGTGCCAACTTGAATAAAACATTAGGAGGGAGTAGGCATCGGGCATAGCCAGGATTTATGTTAAGGGGCAGAATCTCATTTAATGAAGGATTTAATTCTCCCCATTGGACGCCCATGGGCCCAAGTAAGCCCCACCCTGCAAAGCTGATCCCAAGATGCAGCGTGCACACACCAGTTGAATGGCAATGCCCATTAACGGGGTGGGGGCCTCAAATATTTCATGGGGGAACCAAAGGGACCTTGATGCCCTGGGGTATGCCAATCTATGAGGAAGAGAAGCAGGCTTTGTTGCTCTCTCTCCCACCATCCCCCTCCCCACTTTTTGGCCTTCGTTTCTACATCATTCTGGCAGGCAGAAATCCAGCAGCTCAGGAGGATTTCCTGCCAATATTGTTGCTGGAATGTTTGCAGTGACTGTGAGCTTCCATTGGATCATTGCAATGGATTGCATTGCATTGCATTTGAATTATGGTGCAGAGTCCCATGGACTGCAAGAAGATCAAACCTTTCCATTCTGAAGGAAATCAGCCCTGAGTGCTCACTGGAAGGACAGATCCTGAAGCTGAGACTCCAATACTTTGGCCCCCTCATGAGAAGAGAAGACTCCCTGGAAAAGACCCCCATGTTGGGAAAGATGGAGGGCACAAGGAGAAGGACGAGATGGTGGGACAGTGTTCTGGAAGCTCCCAGCATGAGGGAGGCAGCGGAAGACAGGAGGGCCTGGCGTGCTCTGCTCCAGGGGGTCACGAAGGGATTTCTGCACCAGGTCAAGGAATCTGTAGCCCCCCAATTACACCCCCCACACACCCACACCTGTATTTTGCCCAACCAAAGGTGCAACTCTACCTGAAGCACAGGAACGAAGCAGCCAAAGGTACTTGATGACCTCCAGGCTAGGAGGGGAGCGCCTCCCTCCGCCCCGGGCGCCCCACCTTCCTTCCCCGGCTCCTTTTAACCCTTCTCCCCCTTTCCTGCCCCTTCTCCCCCTCCTCCTCTCCGCCCCTCTCCCCCCAACTCCTGGGGCGACGCCTGCCTGCCATTTCCCCCCGCCGCTGCTGCGTCTCCTTTGCCTTCTGCCCTGACTTGGGGGTCTCCCCCCACTGAGCAGGGCCCCCCATGCCCCTCCCTGCCCCCTGGGACCCCCTTCTCCCCAGGGCACCCTCCGGGGGAAGAGAGAGGAGACTCACCCAGGAAGCTTGGGCCAAGGGAGAGAAGAAAGCAGCAGCCTCCTCGCGGCTGGCAGGAAGGGAAGTGGGCAGGGAGGGAGGACCTGCGCCCCCCTCACTTCCGGTGCCCTCTAGGAATCCAGCTCGGCTCCTTTTAACCCTTGCCAAGCCGAGGGCACCGAGCCCGCCTCTCCCTCTCCCTGGCTGCAGTTTCTCCTGCTTCTGCGCCTGCGCTCCAGGGGCTGCCCCCTTCCCTCCCTCTGGGCCAAGGACTCTGCCCCAAGGAGCCCCCATCGAAGCAGACCAACAGCAAGGGGGGCGGGGGTGGCCATGGGGGGGGGGTTACCTTGGCTCCGCCCCTCCCCCAAAAGAGAGGCTCCAGGATCCCAAGGAAAGGCTGGGATGGAGAAGAGGCGAAGGTCTGCGCAGTGGCAGGAGGTGTCTTGGGCTCAGAGATGGCTCCATCAAGACACCCCCCCCCGGGGGAAACCCCCCAGCTCAGCGAGTGGGGGGGGGATGGAGGGGGCAGCTTCCCAGACAGGAGATCCCCCCTCCCAAAAATGATCTCCCCCCCCAAGCGGATTTTGACCCCATTTCCCGCCCGAGCGGGGCTGGACCAATCAGAAGCCTCTCCATTGGACAGCTGGCCAATCCCCTTTCAGATTCCCCTGGGCCTGGTCTCCTTCGCCTGGTTTCCTGAGGGAGTCCCCCCCCCCCCCAGTTTCCCTCTTGGCTGCTCCCTCTCCTTCTCCTTCATGGACTTCTCCGCAACCCTTCCCCTCTGCAGGGAGGTGGGACCGATTCGGATGGTCCGGCTTCCAGAGAGTGGTAGGGGATGCTTTATCCCAAGTTGATGGCCTTTCAGCTGATTCCCTGGCTGCACGCTGGAATGCGGAGTCAACCAGGGCTACTGACTGTCTGGCTCCGAAGCGCCCTCTCTGACTGCATGGAGCCCGGACAGCCCCGTGGTTTTCTTTGGAGCTGAGGGTGAGGAAACAAACGCTGACATGGCTAGAGTGCCGGTGGTAGAAAACTCATTCTGAATCAGACCGGACACGGGTTAGAGCTCAACGTCGAGCCTACCAAGTGGCAATGGTGACGAGTCCCACGCTCTCAGGTTTCTCCTCCCAGCTGAAGGAGGGTGGCACCTTCGGGTTCCAGCGCTCACAGGGCATCCTCAGCTGCCTTCCTGCCATGATGGCTTTGCCTCCGCAGGGCAGCCTCTCTCCTCGCCATGTTGGCCCAGCGGAGGAGGCTTCTCCATTGGGAGATGCCTTGGGGGATCTTCCAGGTTATGGGCCAGAACAGGAGGAGGGAAAGCCCCACCTGTCTCTGAAGCCAAAGAAGAAGTGGGGCTTTATCCCCTCAAAGGGGGAAGGTTCCCTCAGGGGAGTTTGACCCCTGGACCGGCTTCCTTCGTCACCCCAAGAGCCAGAACAAGCAGAAGGGCTCCACCTGCAGGCCTAGGGGAAAGAGGGGCTCTTCCCCAGACAAGGCTGGAGACTCCCCTTCTGGCCCCTCGGCGTCCCAGGAGCCCTTTCTGGATGGCCCTCACTTGCCCCCCAAATGGGCCAAGACATCTGTTCCTCCCCCTCAGGCAGTAGTTCAACAGAAGTTGCCCCCACTCCGGATCCCTACGGGTCTCAGGGGGCCACTGGAGCCCAGTGGGGGCACTCTGGGGAACTGGTTGAACTGGGCTCCTCCTGGTCTAGCCCAAACAAGAAAGGGAGCTCTCAGAAGAGGAAGCCATTGCGGAGAGAACCGAGCTTGGCTGTTCTCTGCTGAAGGTCTCCTGCCGTTCTTCCATGGCTTCCTGGGGGCTGCAATGGCCAGAGGAAGAGACAGCCCCCCCAGCCTGAATCCCCTGCAGAGCCCTTGGGAGCAACCAGAGCTCTTCCTCTTTCCATGGCTAAGCCTGCCTTCGTTTCCTTCCCCAAGGCCTTGGAGGTGTAGGGATGATCACGGGGTCCTGAAGGAGCACACTCCCCACCCACAGGCAGCCACAGTCTGCCTGCACGCGTGACCTTGGGGTGCGGGGCACCCCCCCTCACAGACAAGCCACAGCTGTCTGAATATCGTACCCTCTGTCAAACCTTTTGCGGTCTCAGTAGTCTGTAGTGTCCTGTCTGTAACCTTTGTCTCGGAGACCTTTTGTCTCCTTCGTGTTACACTGTGCAAGGGGAAAATGATGCAGTGGAAACAGGTGCCAAAATAACTTTGTACTACCCCACTATCTCGGGACTGGAAGATGTGTAAAGGTCACAGCCCCAAATGTATCTGCCTGGGTTTGCATATTTGGGTCGATAAAAGGAGTCTCCACAGGGCTGGCTGGCAGCTTGCATGCAGCTCACCTGTGCGCAGCTCACCTGCATTATCACCTTCTGCCTCATGTCCATCACTTCAGGAGGAACCTTGTGGTGCGAAGGGGGAACCCCAAATGGCAAACGGGGAAAGGAAAATTATACAGCATCTTTCCAGATGAGTCAACGAATCGCCTCCAAGTTCCAGGGACTGATCCGCCCTGGCTTCCTCCTTGGAGGTCACTTCCGAAGGAGAAGGGGTCCCAGGTCTCCATGGCAGAAACGGGGGAAAGCGTTCCTGAGTCCTGCGTTCGAGGCTGATACTTTCGCCTTTCAGGCTTCGGCCACCTTTTCCGTGGTGTTTATGCGAGCTGTAGAGATGGGATCGCATGCAGACATTCCCTAGTTTAATAAGGATCCTGTGAAAAAGATGGGCTCTGCTTTGGAATAATGCCCCCCTCCCCCACTGTAAAATGAACTTAACAGTATGAAAAAAAAAATGTTTTAAAATTTATCGCTGATTCATTTTTTGAATGTTTTAAGAGTTGTTTCTATTAATAATTTTAGTATTTCAGTCTCATTATAAATCACTGTCAGAGTTGCTTCCAGATCCTAGCTCACAGAGGATCACGCTAGCCAGCGATCATTAAATAAAAGTCTTTATTGAGTTACAGTTTCCATTCTCAAGCTGCTGTGTGCAACTCTACCTCTTATGCTTAGATCGGCGAAGCTCCGTCTGAGTCTCCGCCCCTTGTACACCAACTTAATATCCTAGCCCTGCTCCACCTTTTCCGCCTGACTGTTCTTCTCTGGGTCCCTCTGCCCCCCGGGGTCTCTTCCTTCCGGGATTCTTCTGACGCTGACCCCCCGGACTCTCCTGTCTCCTTGCGCCGGGCTTTAGGACCTGGCTCCCTTTCCGGGCTGCCTACTGCGCCACCTTCCTGTGCATTTGAACTTGGCGCGCGCGCCCAACCTTCCACCTTCCGTCTAACCGTCTCTTCGCTCCCCGATGGAGGTGTGGCCACTCCTGACTCGTGCCCTCCCTCCTGTTGTGAGCTGCCAGCACTTGATCCCTGGCGCCCTTCCTCTTCCCTGCTCTCTGGCGGTGACGCTGGTCCCGATTTCCAACTGCTCCCCTCTGAGTCCCCTCTGGCTCTATCTTCCTGGGGTGTCCCCCTAGTCTCCCCCCTTGCCCTGGCTACTGGTGCTCCTTTCTGTGAATCTTCTGATTCACTGGAAAGACTCGGAGATCTCGGGTCGTCGTCATCACTCATCTTTTCTTCTGCCTCCTCCCCCTCGCTCTCTGTTTCCTCCCTAGCCCTCGCCTCTGCTCCTGAACCCCTGACAATCACTTTCAAATTTATTTTTTCCATTCAGTCATGTGTATGTAGCAGAATTCAAAAAGTGGTTCCTAGACTGGAGGTTACCCACAGAAACCCAAAAGAAAAGGAGGAAGTCTCCAAGTGGAAAGATAGGCTTTTATTGAAATACAAATGTTCCTGCAGAGAACCACATCCCAAAAAGTGTTGCCACAGAAACTCGGGAGCTAAAGATGCTCTTCTGGCAGTGGGACAAAATGTCATGGCTCAAGTCTTGAGGTCAGAAACCGGAAAATACTGGTTCCTTCCGGAAAGTTCTTTTCTGCTGAGGCAGCTGGATATATCCAGGAAAAGGCTGGTTATTAAATAATAATAATAAAAAATAATAATAAAAAATTTTATTTATATCCCACCCTCCCCAGCTGAAGCCAGGCTCAGGGCGGCTAACATCAATAAAATAGTACAACATTCTAAAATCATTTCATTATAAAATTAATTCAAATCAAATTGATGGCAACCATTAGGCTAAAGTTCTGTGAAGATTACCAAAAGAGGGAGTCAGGCTGTTCCCTGACCAAAGGCCTGGTGGAACAGCTCTGTCTTGCAGGCCCTGCGGAAAGATGTCAAGTCCCGCAGGGCCCTAGTCTCTTGTGACAGAGCGTTCCACCAGATTGGAGCCACAGCTGAAAAAGCCCTGGCTCTAGCTGAGGCCAGCCTAACCTCTCTGTCGCCTGGGACCTTCAGGATGTTTTTGTTTGAAGACCGTTAAGTTCCTCTGTGGGACATACCAGGAGTGGTGGTCCCATAGGTATGAGGGTCCTAGGCCGTATAGGGCTTTAAAGGTTAGAACCAGCACCTTAAACCTGATCCTGTACTCCATTGGGAGCCAGTGCAGCTGGTATAGCACCGGGTGAATGTGATCCCGCAGCGAAGACCCCGTAAGGAGTCTCGCCGCGGCATTCTGCACCCGCTGGAGTTTCTGGGTCAGTCTCAAGGGCAGCCCCACGTAGAGCGAGTTACAATAATCCAGTCTGGAGGTGACCGTCGCGTGGATCACAGTGGCTAGGTCAGGGCGAGAGAGGTAAGGAGCCAACTGCTTAGCTTGGCGGAGATGGAAAAATGCCACCTTTGTTATAGCTGCAATCTGCGCCTCTGTGGAAAGGGAGGTGTCGAAGATTACACCCAAACTCTTAACGGACGGTGCTGGCACTAATTGCGCCCCCGCAAGAGATGGGAGTTGCCCCCCCCCAGTCCCATATCGTCCCGTCCCAGCCAAAGGACCTCTGTCTTCGAAGGATTTAACTTCAACCGGCTCCCACGTAACCATCCAGCCATAGCTTTCAAACATCTGATCAGTGTGTCTGGGGCCGAGTCAGGGTGGCCATCCATTAACAGATAGAGTTGGGAGTCATCAGCATACTGATGGCAACCCAGTCCAAAACTCCAGACAAGCAGGGTGAGGGGGCACATAAAGATGATGAAAAGCATCAGGAAGAGTATCGCACCCTGAGGCACTCCACACACCAAGAAGTGGCGCGATGACAATTCCCCCCCAAGGGCCACCCTCTGTCCCCGACCAGAGAGAAACGAGCGCAGCCATTGAAGGACTGTGCCCTGGATCCCCACATCGGCAAGGCGGTGGTCCAAGAGTTTGTGACTGACCATGTTGAAGGCTGCTGATAGGTCTAGAAGAATCAGCAGCCCTGACCCGCCTCGATCCAGCTGCCTGCAGAGATCATCTGTTAGGGCGGCCAGAGCCGTCTCGGTCCCATGACCAGCGTGGAAGCTGGACTGGAATGGATCCAGAGCCGATGTTTCATCCAGAAACCCACCAAGCTGTTCAGCAACCGCTCTCTCAATCACCTTACCCAGGAATAGAAGATTCGAAACCGGGCGATAATTGGATAGATCTAAAGGGATCTAATGATGTTTCCTTTAAGAGCGGGCGCACCACTGCCTCCTTCAGTTCCCCTGGGAATGTCCTGGTGCCAAGGGACAAATTGATGATATCCCCTAGGGGCCCCCGCACCTCATCTGGACACGTCCAGGACTTCCGGGGTGGCGCCTCCGGTGACGGCGGACTCCCTCTGAACTGGAGGGACAAGCTCCGCAAGAAGCGGGTCTTTCCGCTGCGGCGTAGCGGGGACCCTTCTGAAAATCACAGGCGGATGAAGCCTGTGACCGTGGGACTCGGCGGGCACCTTTAGCGCCCCCCCAACCCACTAAGGAACCCAGAAATGGGCTCTGAAGTGAAGAGGGGGAAGTGGCGCTGTGCTGTGAGTCGACTGCTTTTTCTGCAGAGCGAAGCCGCACAGCCATTGCTGGAGAGTGCTGCCTTTTTCCTGGGACAATTTGGCATTGAAAATAACTAACCGTGAGTACTGGAACGCTACATAACTGGATTTTAATCAAGCATTGGCGAAATAAAAGGAACTTGGACTCTAAAAATTTAGTACTGATGCGGAAAGTCACTCTTCCGTTTTCTTGTACTTACAACAAAGCAAAGTCAATGTAAACTGGAGCCTTATAAATCACTTTTAAAGGATCGTCTTTCACCATTTAAAATTGTGGAACCCCCCTTCGGAAGCAGAAGAAGAAGGGGGATTTTTACTGAGTTGTTTAAACCTGCGGAAATAAAGTTAAAGTAAAGTAACTTTCCACTGTCCTGATCCTGGAGCGGGGTGTCAGATTTGACGTTTGAAGCTCATTGACCAGAAATAAATGCTTTGACAGATAGTCAAAAGGAGGGAAACATTGTGATTCCACTGTTTCCTTTCGCTCTTTTATGGACAAAATATTTTAAAGAAGAAACTCTGTTGCTATTGTTTTCCAGGAAAAGAACAATCAGAAGTTTCTCCCCCTAGAGGGGAACTATGAAACTGTAACTAATTCCTGGGAACTTGCAGCTGTTTACTGTACAACTGTGGGAAAGAGTTTTTGTGACCTTGCAGGACAATGCCTTCAGAAGCACTGTTGGGTGCTTTCTGTAATATAAGATACAAGAGATGGGAGGAGGAGGAGGTCATGGAAAGAAGGTAATGGAAATTGGAGAATTTGAAAAGGATGGTTCTATTTTTGTTTTTTCTCTTATGTTTTTGTTTTTTCTCCTTTTTTGTAATTTTGTCTTTTTTTGTGTGTATTTTTTTAAAAAAATTCTTTTGTTTCAATAAATATTATTATTAAAAAAAACAAAAAACAAAGTGGTCCAATACTGGGCCCGAGGACAGTCAAGGGGCCTCCAGTTCCTTTATTGTATCCAAATTGGCAGCGAGGTCATGGCGGAGCAACAGGACCTTCTCCGCAAAAAAGCTCGCAAATGCCTCACAGCTGTGTGTCAAATTGTTATTTAAATTTGGCTGTCCGTCCAGGGACATTAAAGGCCTAATTATACTAAATAATTGCGCCGGGCGAGAGCTAGCAGATGCAATGGAAGCCGAGAAGTAAGACTTCTTAGCGGCCTTCACTGCCATCTCGTAGGTTTTCATAAAAACCCTATAAGATGTTCTTGAGGCTCCGTCACGGGCACCCCGCCATACTTGCTCTAGCCGTCTGAGGTCCCGCTTCATTTTCCAGAGCTCCTCGGTAAACCAGGGAGCCCGGTTTCTGCGGGGTCGCAGAGGGCGCTTAGGTGCGATCTCATCGATGGCTGCCAGGAGCTGGGTATTCCAGCCCTCAACAAGCTCAGTCAATGAGTCGCCAGGGGGAGCAAGGTCCCGCAAGGCTTGGCGGAATCTATCAGGGTCCATCAGCCTCTGCGGGCGAGCCCAAATTGGCTTGCCACCTAAGCAGGGTGGGGGTGGAAAGTCAATCCTGGCTTTCAGAGCGTAGTGATCAGACCATGGCACCTTCATTGAAGGAGACATGATCACATCTATACCTACGCCAAAGATCAAATCCAGCATGTGGCCTGCTTGATGTGTGGGGCCCGAAACAAACTGGGAGAGCCCTAGTGTCGCCATGGAAGACACCAGGTCCAGAGCCTGTGAGGAGGGAGTGGCATCAGCGTGGATGTTGAAGTCCCCCAATACCAATAGGTTCGGAAACTCCAAGGCCCAGCCAGCCACCGCTTCCAGCAGGCCTGACAGGGTGGCTGCTGGAGCGCTAGGTGGCCGGTACACCAGACAGACAGCCAAGCTCTCCATTTACAAAATAGTAACGCAAAATAAAACAAAAACAATTATACTAAAATAAAACTAATCCCCACCCCACTCAACATTTATCCCACCCCAAAACAAAACAAAACAAGAATACATAAATAAAAACCACCGTTCACAGTGGTACAACAAAGTAAAAACACTTTCAAAACATTTTAAAATATGTAAAAACAGTTTTGACATTTGCTGCAGCAGCACCAGTGTCCTTAAAGCTGTGACGATAGTGAGTGTGGGCCCCGCCCCCTAGGCCTGGTGGAATTGGTCTGCAGGAGGGAGCGGCCTTCCCCAGCACTCACAATGGCAGCAGCAACAGCTGGGTTTATTCTGGAGCTCAAATTCTGAATAATTGTTGCTACAGATAATTTTCAGAAAGGGAGATGAGAGTTTCCTTTTCATCTATATTTGTATGTTTTATATTAAGATTCCTTTATTTTGAATGAAGGAGGACACACATAGGAGGAGGACAGTTTTCCAGTATTCACACGTTCCAAGAGACCGGAGACTTTTTTGTTAGGAATCATGACAACGGAAATCAAGAAGTCAAATAGACCATTATTTATGTATGCCACAACTGCTGCCAGGATTCTAATTGCGAAAAGTTGGAAAAGCGAAACCATCCCCTCAAAACTCAAATGGCAAACCAAATTGCTAGCATACTTACAGTTCAGGGCCGTGTTCAGAAAGTGGTGGTGGGGGATGAGTGTTCAGACCCCTGGGCTCTCACTTGTGGGATACCTCAGGGTTCTGTCCTCTCCCCCATCCTTTTCAACATCTACATGCAGCCGCTGGGAGAGATCATCAGGGGGTTTGGGCTGGGTGTTCATCAGTAAGCGGATGATACCCAGCTCTACCTCTTTCAAATCGGAAGCAATGAAGGTGGTGAAGTTCCTGTGTGAGTGCCTGGAGGTGGTTGGAGGATGGATGGCGGCTAACAGATTGAGGTTGAATCCTGAAAAGACAGAAGTACTGTTTTGGGGGGACAGGAGGCAGGTGGGTGTGGAGGACTCCCTGATCCTGAATGGGGTAACTGTGCCCCTGAAGGACCAGGTGTGCATCCTGGGAGTCATTTTGGACTCACAGCTGTCCATGGAGGCGCAGGTCAATTCTGTGTCCAGGGCAGCTGTTTATCAGCTCCATCTGGTACGCAGGATGAGACCCTCCCTGCCCGCAGACTGTCTCGCCAGAGTGGTGCATGCTCTGGTTATCTCTCGCTTGGACTACTGCCATGCGCTCTACGTGGGGCTACCTTTGAAGGTGACCCGGAAACTACAACTAATCCACAGTGCAGTAGCTAGACTGGTGACTGGGAGTGGCTGCCGAGACCATATAACACCGGTCTTGAAAGATCTACAGTGGCTCCCAGTACGTTTCCGAGCACAATTCAAAGTGTTGGTGCTGAGCTTTAAAGCCCTAAACGGTCTCGGCCCAGGATACCTGAAGGAGCATCTCTACCTCCATCGTTCTGCCCGGACACTGAGGTCCAGCTCCAAGGGCCTTCTGGTGGTTCTCTCACTAAGAGAAGCCAAGTTACAGGGAACCAGGCAGAGGGCCTTCTTGGTAGTGGCACCCGCCCTGTGGAACACCCTCCCACCAGATGTCAAAGAGAAAAATATCTACCAAACTTTTAGAAGACATCTGAAGGCAGCCCTCTTTAGGGAAGCTTTTAATGTTTAATAGGTTACTGTATTTTAGTGTTTTGTTGGAAGCTGCCCAGAGTGGCTGGGGAAACCCAGCCAGATGGGCGGGGTATAAATAATAAATTATTATTATTATTATTATTATTATTAGCAGCAAGGATAACCAGAGCAGTAAGAGGAAATACAATGCAAGATGGTAATAAAGAATGGAAAGTAATCAAAGAATATCTTAAAGATTACTGTGATAACAAAAGCTTTATGGCAGATAATAATAATATTTTATTTATATCCTGCCCACCCCAGCCGAAGCCGGGCTCAGAGCAGGTAACAACAGTATATCGAATGAGTCCTTTAATATAAGGAAATATTGGAGAAAACTAGAACCAAAAAGGAGAATGTGAGGTGTGTGGGGGCGAAGATTTAGGAAACTGTAAACAATTTAAGTTCAAAATAGTACAATGAGTATAGTCGGAAGGCTTTTCTTTATCATAAATAACATCATTTTCTATTCTGCTTTTTCTCTCTCTTTTCTTTCATTTATACTTTTTGTGTATTCATAATCTGTAATGTTTGAATGTAATGTTTTATATTGTATGTATTTTTAAAATTTCGGTATAATAAAGGTTTAAAAATTATCTAAAACAGGAAGATACCTGTTTCCCGAAGCTACCAGCATGACTTTGACCAAACTGCGGGAGGCAGTGGAAGACAGAGGTGCCTGGTGTGCTCTGGTCCAGGGGGTCATGAAGAGTCGGACACGACTAAACGACTAAACAACAACAACAAAAACAGGAAGAGGGGGGAGGGGCCTGCAAGGAATGCAGGGAAGGATCTCTCAGGGTGGGAGACGGGGAAAAGAGGGGGGCACCCAGGGGAGAGCTGGGGGAGCCTGCCTTTCTATGGGTTGATAAATGATATGATATATATGATACAAAGGTGATAAAGGGTATTTTTAGTTATTCTCCCCCCTTCTCTTTTTTATACACTTGTGTTTTGTAAGGGTTGTTTAATAATTTTTCCTTTTTTCCTTTTTGGTTGTCCCTCAGTGTGAATTCTTTGAGGGGAAGTGAGAGAGATCCCCTGACTGAAGCTCTTCCCACATTCGAAGCACTGATAGGGTTTCTCCCCTGTATGAATTCTTTGATGGGAAGTGAGAGATGCACTTCGACTGAAGCTCTTCCCACATTCGAAGCACTGATAGGGTTTCTCCCCTGTATGAATTCTATGATGGGAAGTGAGAGATGCACTTTGACTGAAGCTCTTCCCACATTCAAAGCACTGATACAATTTCTCCCCTGTATGAATTTTTTGATGGGAAGTGAGATGGGAGCCTTGACTGAAGCTCTTCCCACATTCCAAGCACTGATAGGGTTTCTCCCCCGTATGAATTCTTTGGTGGGGAGTGAGATGATGCTTCCGCCTGAAGCTCTTTCCACACTGCAAGCAATGATAGGGTTTCTCCCCCGTATGAATTCTTTGATGGGAAGTCAGATGGTGGCTGCAACTAAAGCTCTTTCCACATTCCATGCAGTTATAGGGTTTCTCTCCTGTATGAATTCTTTGATGGGAAGAGAGCGTTGTCCCCTCCTTGAAGCTCTTTCCACATTCGAAGCACTGATAGGGTTTCTCTCCTGTATGAATTCTATGATGGGAAGTGAGATGGGAGCTCTGACTGAAGCTCTTTCCACATTCTCTGCACTGATACAATTTCTCCCTACTCTTTGTTCTTTCGTGTGAAGTGAAGCTATCCCTCCTAACGAAGCTCTTTCTTTGATGGGAGGTGGACAGGGAGCTCTGATGGATGTTCTCTCCACACTCTGAATATTTATATGACTTCTCTGCTATGTGGATTCTGTTCTGGTCCCCCTTGTTCTTCCCTTCCAATTCATCACCATCTGCAATGAAGAGAAAAGCTAATTAGAACCTCAAAAAGAAATGGTGCTCCAGAATATTGAACAAATCCCCCCCCACCTCACTGTGAGACTTGAGAGTCCTCCGTTTCAGCCTCAAGCAGACATCCTTGGAGTCTAACTTAATGTCATTGACGATGTGTGGTATCTTTGACCCCCCCAGTATTTCTGCATGCCTGCGGGGCACCTGACTCTCTTGAAACCGGTGGGGCCACACTGCCAGCATACCGTGACGGGGCACAGATGACACAGAAGCATCAAATCCAACACCTAACCCCCCTCTTCCCCAGCAATGCACTGCCATGTTAGTGTAAGTCATGCAAACTCTGCAGCGCTGTCCTGGACCCAAACCCCACTCAGAGCGAAGGCGACATGGTTCACATCCATTATTGAACAAAGTTAATAAATGCTTGTGATAGAGGAAGAACTGGAGGGAGTTAGGTGTGAGGCCTTACTATAGTTTTCACTGCCTTTGTTGATTGGTATTAACTGACATACTGCTTGGCTTTAATCTGGGATAGATTTTGTTTGGCTCAATCCTGGAATCCACTCCATCTCCGAGGTCAGTCTAATGCAGACAGAAGCCAAAACAACAGACCTCACAGAAGTTATTTCAACTTCCCTAAAAGCTCTGAAGCCAATATTGAAGAAGGCCTGGGAGGTTCAGACAAGCCTGGTCCTTGTTTAAAAAGGCATGACTAGATGGAGAACATTCAGAGAGGAAAGAGTTGATATCCCTCCATTCAGGGTTCACCGTGGGGATGTTAGAATCCCAGACGCTGTTGGTCTCCCTCCAAACAGTGGAGGTTCAGGCAGGCAGGTGGAGGAGCCTGAAAAGGTCTCCTCTTCTCCATCTCCATCTGCCTGTCTGTCTCCCCCCACCCCCAAGCTGAACAAGCTCCAATATCTCTCCAGCTCCATCCATCCATGTCTGCATCACCACTCTCCTGGAACTCACCAGATCTCTCAGAGGTCCCTGAGAGGGAACGCTCAGAGGTTGTGGGGAGGGATGCGGGAGACAACCTGACCGGGTCAGCCGTCCATCTTCCCCCTTCCATCCTCGCTAGCTTTGCAGGATCCGTCTCTTTCATCCTTCCTAAGGAGTCGAGGAGCCTGGGAGAGAGGAAGAAGCAAAGGGGACCTCAGAGGCCCTGCAGGGATTCTCCTGCCCTAGATATTCTCCTGCCCCTGGAGAAGCACAAATGGGGCAGCCCCTTCCCAACAGAAGCCCTTTTTCTAAACATCTCCAGTGGTTCCAATTTCACCTGTTTGCTCCTCACCCCACTTCCAAAGGCTGGCATGGTCTGCACAGTAGTGACCAGAGAGTAGATCCCATTGAACTCAGTGGGGCTTATGGACAGAACTTGGTGCCAAAACCAGTCACCATCGTGTCCCCAATCCTGAAAAACTGCAACCCCAGAGCATGGGCAGAAAGTAGACAAGTAGCTATTACCTGTGGGTGCCCCCATGCTAGGTGCTTTGAATGGAGAGCCCAGTTCACACTCTTTGAGCTCTCTCACTGCAAGCCAGGCAGATGTTGTGGCCCTATTTGCCTCTGTCAGGGGTTGCCTGGGGACCAAATATGTATGT